>NC_090179.1:362500-412500 GCF_024679245.1 Pseudorasbora parva
TCTCCTAATCCTTCTTCTCCTTCAGGAGCGTCAGCGGAGATACCAGAGCCTCAGCCCGTGGGACAAAGCCACGCTCAGCCTGGTGTGTATCCGCCTCTCGCGTCACGAGCGATCGGAGCTGTGTTTGTGTGCTGATGTGCGGTGTGTGTGTTTCAGGGGCGGGTGATCCTGTCCAATAAGACGGCCAGGACGGTGGCGTTCTTCTACACACTGATGCTGCACTGCCTCGTCTTCCTGGTGTGTATCGCGACTCCGTTTAGCTGCTCGCAGCGAGCTGTGCTGAAGTCTTACGGCTGTGTGTGTGTGTGTGTGTGTATGTCTTCAGGTGCTGTATAAAGTGGCCTGGAGTGAGAGCGTCGGCCGGGACTGTGCTGCATTCTGTGCGAAGAAGTGAGTGTTTTACATGTGCTGAGCCTGTGGTGTGTACTTAGTAATGCGTTACTCTAATCTGACTACTTTTTTCCAGTAACGAGTAATCTAACGCGTTACTATTTCCAAACCAGTAATCAGATTAAAGTAACTTATCCAAGTCACTGAGAGTTACTATTTTAGTCATTTTCCTTAGTAAAAAAAAATATATATTTTTGCTTTCTTCTTGCGTCTCGGGGAGAATATTTTTTCAGGAAATATTTTAAAATTTCAGCTTAAAATGTCAGGAGATACACTGTTGGGGTTACTGTTAAAAATGCACTTCCAATAAAGTGAGTGTTGGCAGAAACGGTCGTCATTTCTGTGTTGAGGCGGCGGGGCTGTTGTCAGAAACTGCTGAATATAACTAATAAAGTATCTTGTAATCTTATTAGTTACTTTTAAAATCAAGTAATCTGTAAAGTAACTAAGTTACTTTTTACAGGAGTAATCAGATACTTTTTGAAAGTAACTGTGGCAGCACTGGGTGTGTGTGATCTGAGCATCTTCTGTTTCTGCCCGCAGATACTCGGACCACTTGCACCAGTTCCATGAGAATGGAGACACGTGGCAGTAGCGGCTGGTGTCCGCCACAGAGAGATTGGGATGGGGTGCAGGGGTTAAAGGTGTGATGGTGTGGCTTTATCACAGGTCTTTTCCTCTCTCTAGCGATTCACACGACTCTAACGCCGCACAGAGACTCGGATCAGAGCTGAACATCATCTGTATCTATTATATATATATATTCAGTGGATGGGACTTTCATTTCCAACTCAATTAAAGCTTTCAGGGGATGTGTGTGTGGGCTCGTTTATGATGAGATTCAGCTGTTAATAAAACTTTTGAGAGAAGATATCTGAGGTGCTGCTTTGTTTGTCTGTATCTGTCACCAGATGGTTATATATGGGATGGATCTCATCTCTTTTCAACAGGTCAGGCTGGTTAAGCCAGTCCGTCTGCTTCCTGACCTGAGCCCCAGTGAGTCAAGGTTTCGCTCTTAGGCTATGTGCCAAATTACTAGAGAGAAGAGCAGCACCATCCTAGGAGGGATGAATACCATCTCTTGTCAACAGGTCAGGTCTGCCCCAAAAGCTTTTCCAATTGTCTATGAACCCTAGCAAAACGCCTCAGTTCTTTTACAAGACGCAACACTTCATTCAACATTTTACAATAATTTAAAAAAATTGTTGACGGCGTATGGCACACACAAGGTTCATACAATCTGCATTCAAATGATGCAGTCCCTCATTATAACGGGAAACACGTCAGCCGGAGGAGGAAAGGCATCTCCTGGAGAAATGGTCAAGATCCTGAGAGAGAGCAGGCGGATCAACACTTTTAATATTCAGAAAAGAGATGGGAAACCCATGGTCATTGAGTGTGTGTGTGTACTTGTCTACCTATCTAACAGGGGACCTTGGTGTCGTTACACACTCACCAACAGGGACCTCTGAGCTAAGAGGGGACATTTTTCAGGTCCTCTGTTGGTCATGCTTTAAATCATGTGAAAATCAAGTAAAAAACAAACAAAAAAACACTAGTGGGGGCCTAAGAGTGTGAGTGTGTGTGTGTGTGTGTGTGTGTGTGTGTGTGGTTAAGGCCATTCTCAGCAGCGCCCCTGTAGGCTTGAGCAGGAACTGTAATGGCCCTTAAGCACACGTTGTTCACACACACACACACACACACACACTCCTCTATTGTTTGAATGGCCTGCTGTCCCAGAGAGGCTCAGAGACTCTAGAGCTGCTGTTTAACAGGCTGCTTACTAAAGGAACCAGTTTTATTATATCTCTTTATTAAATACCCTGACTAGATTAAACACAGACTAGACTACTGTGTACCACATTAAAACTTACCCGAGTGTAAGCAGTGTTTTTTCTCCAGTAGATGGCAGCATTCTCCTACTAAACTATGCACATTCATGTTTTCACCATGAATTAAACTGAGAAATTTAGATATTTAATGTGCATTTTACACATTTTTTTTTTTTACAAATTGCTATTTTAAATAAGCCTTTATGTAAATACCATTACTAATTTTGGAAAATACATTTTAAAAATGCCATATATTCCCTTTAAAATTGCACAACTGTAAAAACATTAGGCTTTTAAAAAAGTGATATGTGTTAACAAAAACGACATGAACCCAGAACAGCTGCTTGTGCATGCTTGCATAAAGTTTAAGGTAAAAAAATAACTAATTATAATAAGCCAACATTTGTATATTACTTTCCTGTCTACATTAGATGCACGAGAGGCGACACAACACATTCCCAACGTTAAACTGTCAATAGGGAAATGGATCGTGAGGCAGCCCAACACTCAATGAACTGTCAGTCTCAGCTTCCCCCTTGGAACACAGAGAGTAGTGTTGTAGTCAAGACCACCTAAACCAAGACCAAGACAAGACCAAGACTTTGAAGGGCCGAGACCAAGACAAGACCAAGACTTTGAAGGGCCGAGACCGAGTCAAGACCAAGACCAAGACAGGCCGAGACCGAGTCAAGACCGAGACCAATGCATGTCCCCACACTTATGATAAAATGTGGAATATGCATAATGATTGGCACTTCTCTCGTATGTGTGGGTGTGTAAGTGTTATGAGAGAAGTTTCAAATAATCAAAAGGCATTGCAGCTTTGTGGGAATTAATCTTTTTCTTCTATAAGCAAATAACACTTAACTTTTCGTCAATGGGAGGCACTGAAGACGACGTGTCCATATTGTTTACAGTCTATGGTGGACACAAACACCAAACTGACACTAACAGAGTTTTGTGTTTTGTTTTGTGAAAAGCGCTCGTGCCCATTTTAAAACTCAAAGTTCCCTAAGAATGCTAATCTGGATGAGGTATTAATCTCAGACACAGTCCATTATGTCTTAAATGAATGTGAATAACAGGAGGTGGAATATGTATCATAAAGATATGCATTAGTATGCTGCTTAAGCAAATTATTTTACATATGTACATATTTTTCATTTACAAATTGAAAATGTTATTGTGCAGCTTTATTGTGCAACAACAAGGAAAAGAAACCCTGTACTTGCATTTTTTGATTAACTACAGTTTGATTTAACAAATATCTCACAATGCAACGGAACAATCATTTTTTATTATCTTATGTTTATATCTCATATTATGTATGATCTCTTATCTTGATGTTTCTTTTCTTCCAACAGGTTGAATTGTTTTGGTATATAATCATATCAATATTAGAAATAGCATTAACAGTTAACAAATAGCCACATTTTCTGCCATATACAATTTAATAAAATGATCAGCTAGCTAACAAACAACTTTGTTCTGTTTTCACCTCACTCCAGTCTAAACTTAATGATTTTAGACTATTTATTTTACTACACATTCAACATACATAAGCTGAAATACTGTGGATAGTTAAAACTAATAATTCTTACTCTCCACTCTTGCTAAATTGGGTAAGCACACTTGTGTTCTCATTTCTGAGGTGTTCTGAGTAAATGATTAAACTGATTCGTTCAGTTCATTGTTGAACAGATCAGTTCTTATTACCGTCGTTAAAATGATTCGGTTCAAATGAGTCATTTGGTCGTGAATCGGACATTAGCAGACCCGTTGTGTGTGAATCACGGCTGTCAGAACATCGCGGAAGGTTTGTCACACAGAAAACACTTCATAACTGGATAGAAATTGTTTCCTGTTTATTTAATGTATGATTTATGTCAGCTGTTTAGCTGGTCAAACGTTTTTTGAGCGCAATTCACACCGAGCGGTACTTCAAAACAGTTGTCCAAACGCGCAACGTTCAACATGGATTCGGTTTTCTGAACTTTTGATTTAGCTTAATATGTGAAGTATCAGAGAGAGCTTATGTGCTTATTTTGAAGACAGAGAGAGTGCGCGCAGGGTGGAGTTCTCTGCTCTTTATATGCCTTCAGCTGTGGTCTTGACCGGTCTTGAGACAAAATCCCGAGTCATCTTCGCCCGAGACCGAGACGAGACCGAGTAAAAATGCGGTCGATACCGAGACGAGACCAAGACCTTTAAAAAGTGGTCTCGAGACCGGTCTCGAGACCAAGACCGATCTCGAGTACTACAACACTAACAGAGAGCACTACTGGTCTTCGGCAAAATGGCAGGCTAGTACAGGACTATCGTGGAGATGCTTGTCCCAGGCGATTTGTGGCGCCGACCCAGTTTCAACAAAGATTTGCACCACAGAGATACCCCACGCACCATCCTAAGCCTAGATGTTTTGGGTTCTAGCAGCGAGGGGAAGATTACTGCCAGCATTGTTACAGGTGTGAAAGTGATGAGCATTTTTGAGCAGGTTGCAGGAGATACTAGGGACAACCTGACAGGGTGAGAGATTCTCTGAGGGACAGGGAGTAGGTGAGTTGGCAAAAACATCCCATAAAATTGTCAGTTTTGGAAAACATCAATCAGAGCAAAGAAAAACTCAGAGCTTACACGCACAACCAAGAATTCAGCAAACGCATTCATGCAAAACTATCAATGACAAAAGGAGAAATGTTGTGACCAAAAAAGATTTGACAGTGCCTGAATTGATTGGGAAGAAGTGTCTTGTCAACTGCTATACGGAGACAGATAACTCAGGTCCTTTGGGATACTGGCTCACAGGTATCTGCTATTGATGAGACGTGGAAAGCCGACAACTTACCCGCCCTTAGGTTGAGAAACAGCAGAGATAGTCGACCCAGGTAGCCCTTTGCAAATTGAAGCAGCTAATGGCACAGAAATGCCATATGTAGGTTGGGTAGAAGTGGCCATTAGGCTGGTTGGCAGTGCTGTAGAATTTCATGTTCCTATGCTCGTCATGAAGGGAAACAGACAGCCTCGCCCTATTATTGGCTTTAATGTGATTGAGCATCTTGTGACCACCAGTCAAACAAAGAAAGGAGACACTAAAGATGAAAAACGAATTAAAACTGTGACAAAGGCTTTCCTTTACTTGCAGAAAAAAATGTATTGAGCGGACCAGTGAATATCTTGTGAGGACAACTTGTCATGGAGTGAATGTACCAAGCCATAGTATTATGCAAGTAGAGTGCACAGTGTATATTAAGCCACTGAAAAAGGACACAATGTTAGTTTTTGAGCCTGATGACAATGGCCTGTGGCCTGAGGGCCTTGAGTTTTGTGATACCTTAGTTCGGGTAAAAAAAAGGAGCAACCCCACACATCACCCTCATCGTGCAAAATCCAACCGCCCATGATATTATGTTGACAGGTAAAACCGCTATCAGCACTGTGTCGTTGTGTCCACTTAGTCCAGCTTCGTACGCAAACTCACCTGTCGAAGTGAGCAATATCAGGATTGATAATGCTAAAAACCAAGAACCGGCTGCAGACCCCTGGGACCCCCCAATTGATCTCAGTCACCTAGAAGACGACAAGAGACAGATAGTGTGTTAGAGATGTGTTGTCGTGTGTTAGAGACGACAAGAGATGCTGCGGGAAGAGTCACACTGTTTTTCTTGGTGTGATAGTGATATAGGCTGTATTGAAAAGTTGAAGTTCAAGCTTTCCTTAAAAGATGAAGTACCAGTGGCCCAAACTTGCATGTCCGTTCCCAAGATTACTTGCTTGACTTAATAGCACAAGGGTGGATCGAGAAGTCCCATTCTGTGTAGGCTTCCCCCGTAGTGTGTGTCAGGAAAAAATGTGGTTTCTCTCCGCCTGTGCATTGATTATAGGGAGTTAAATCATAAGACACACCCTGACAGACAGCCAATCCCTAGAGTCCAGGATGTGATGGATGGCCTTGGAGGTAACACTATGTTCTCGCTATTAGACCAAGGTAAAGCCTATCACCAGGGTTTCATGGCAGAGCACTTGACAGCCTTCGTGACCCCCTGGGGATTGTATGAGTGGGCTAAGATACCCTTTGGGTTTATGAATGCGCCAGCTGCTTTTCAGCGCTGTATGGAGTGGTTAGAGGGCCTTCGTGACAAGATCTCTGTTCCATACCTGGACGACACTGTCTTTGTGTTTAGTAAAACATTCGAGAGCCATGTCAAAGCTGTCAGTGCTACGGAGACTGAGGCAGTACAGGATCAATTTAAAACCTAGCAAATGTGAGCTCTTCAGAACAGAGATTCGTTACCTTGGAAGAATAGTATCTGCCGAAGGAAACAAAATGGACCTAGCCGACACTCCTGCCATCAGGATTCTGAAAGAGAAGAGACCAGGCACAGTAGGTGAGTTGAGACAGGTGATGGGGTTATTATGTTATTACCGTCACTATGTGAAAGACTTTTCCCACATTGCCGTTCCCCTGTATGATTTAACTAAAGGGCCTGCCATGGAAACTGAGGAGAAAGTTTTCCAAAAGCTGCACCTAAAAGGGAAGACATCCAATAGAAAAAGAAACGTAAACATAGTGCCATCACAAACACACATTACTGAGACCCATCAACAGATCCTCTAAAAACTGGTAGATTGCCTGGTTCAACCCCCAGTTCTTGCATTCCCAGACTTTTCCAAACCATTCGTGTTACACATAGACTCTTCTAACAAGGTACTTGGAGCTGTATTATATCAACAACAAGATGGGAAGCTCCGTGTAATTGCGTATGGGTCAAGGGCATTGTTAAAATCTGAAAAACAACTATTACCTGCACTCAGGTAAATTGAAATGTCTGGCTCTTAAATGGGCGATAACTGAGAGGTTCCACAACTACCTTTATTATGCACCTTTCTTCACAGCCTACAGTGACAATAACTCATTAACATATGTCCTGTCCACTAAGTTAAATGCCACAGGAAGTTGTCACGTCACAGACAAGGGAAAATGGTGCGAGGACTCAAGTGCAGGAGAAGGATTATTTATTTACAAAAACAAAACATAAAACTCAAATCAACAACCCACGAGGGGGAAAAACACATAATAGACTAATAAAATATAAACTTAAACAAACCAACAGAATCACGGGGAGGACGGAAGACGCAGACATTACACAAGGATCCAACCCAGACTGACAAACACAAGGAGCTTATAAAGGGAAGAAATCAAGAGGGAACAGGTGGGAGAAATCAACACTAATCAGATAACAAGGGGGAGGGATCAGACAATGACAGGAGCACATGCAAGACATGACAAAACCCACATGTGCACACAAGACAGGACAGGCATGTGACATTACCCCCTCCTTAAGGAGCGGCTACCAGACGCTCCACTAGGGACGGGCGGGACAGACCAGGGGGGACGGGAGGGACAGACCAGGGCGGGACGGGAGGGACAGACCAGGGCGGGACGGGAGGGACAGACCAGGGCGGGACGGGAGGGACAGACCAGGGGGGCACGGGAGGGACAGACCAGGGGGGCACGGGAGGGACAGACCAGGGGGGCACGGGAGGGACAGACCAGGGGGGCACGGGAGGGACAGACCAGGGGGGCACGGGAGGGACAGACCAAGGCAGGACGGGAGGGACAGACCAGGGTGGGACGGGAGGGACAGACCAGGAAGGAACAGACAAGGGAGGGGTAAACAAGGGAGGGACAAGGAAAACAAAAAGTTCAGGAGGCCATGGTGGCCCACAAAGTTCGAATGGCCAGGGCGGCCCGCCGAGTTCGGGAGGCCCACCGAGTTCAAGCGGCCGGGGCGGCCCGTAGAGTTCAGGCAGCCAGGGCGGCGCGGGTAGAGCAGGGTGGGGAGGCGCGGGCAGAGCAGAACTCCTGGGTGGTGCAGCCAGTGCAGGGAGCGCCAGGGAGGTGCGGCGAGAGCAGGACGCCTCAGCGGCGCACGGAGAGCAGGGCGCCTCAGCGGCGCACGGAGAGCAGGGCGCCTCAGCGGCGCACGGAGAGCAGGACGCCTCAGCGGCGCACGGAGAGCAGGACGCCTCAGCGGCGCACGGAGAGCAGGACGCCTCAGCGGCGCACGGAGAGCAGGACGCCTCAGCGGCGCACGGAGAGCAGGACGCCTCAGCGGCGCACGGAGAGCAGGACGCCTCAGCGGCGCAGGGAGGGCGTTGGGGAAACTTCTCCAGTCCAGCAGTATCCACCAGCACTGGGACCACCGGAATACGATCTGCTGGCATTGGGACCACCGGAACATGATCTGCCGGAACTGGGACCACCGGAACACGATCCACCAGCACAGGGACCACCGGAACACGATCCACCGGCACAGGGACCACCAGAACACGATCCGCCGGAACTGGGACCACCGGCACACGATCCACCGGAACTGGGACCACCGGAACTGCCTCCGGGGCTTCGGATAAAGCCCTGTGCTCCTTCCACGCATGCAGGACTGCCACCACAAAGCATCCCATCACAGCCCTCCAGGCCGTTTCCGGACTCGGGACCACCGGAACGGAGTCCACCGGCACAGGGACCACCGGAAAACGATCCACCGGCACAGGGACCACCGGAACACGATCCACCGGCACAGGGACCACCGGAGCACGATCCACCGGCACAGGGACCACCGGAGCACGATCCACCGGCACAGGGACCACCGGAGCACGATCCACCGGCACAGGGACCACCGGAACACGATCCACCGGCACAGGGACCACCGGAACACGATCCACCGGCACAGGGACCACCGGAACACGATCCACCGGCACTGGGACCACCGGAACACGATTCACCGGCACTGGGACCACCGGAACACGATCCACCGGCACTGGGACCACCGGAACACAATCCACCGTAACACGATCCACCGGCACAGGGACCACCGGAACTGGGACCACCGGAACACGATCCACCGGAACTGGGACCACCGGAGTTGTGGATGACACCCTGTGCTTCTCCCAAGCATGCAGGACTGCCACCACAAAGCCTCCCATAACAGCCCTCCAGGCCATGTCTGGACTCGGGATTCCCGGACTCGGGACCCCCGGGACTGGCACCGAGGGAGAACTTCTCTGCTGAGTCCTCATTGTATGGTTGGATCCTTCTGTCACGTCACAGACAAGGGAAAATGGTGCGAGGACTCAAGTGCAGGAGAAGGATTATTTATTTACAAAAACAAAACATAAAACTCAAATCAACAACCCACGAGGGGGAAAAACACATAATAGACTAATAAAATATAAACTTAAACAAACCAACAGAATCACGGGGAGGACGGAAGACGCAGACATTACACAAGGATCCAACCCAGACTGACAAACACAAGGAGCTTATAAAGGGAAGAAATCAAGAGGGAACAGGTGGGAGAAATCAACACTAATCAGATAACAAGGGGGAGGGATCAGACAATGACAGGAGCACATGCAAGACATGACAAAACCCACATGTGCACACAAGACAGGACAGGCATGTGACAGAAGTAAATGGGTTGCAGAATTAGCTGACTTTAATTTTACTATCAAGTCCCCCCCAGGCAAGGCAAATACGGACGCTGATTAGACGCCGAGACACTGCTGGATGACTTCACAGAGGAAATCTCATATGATGCAGTAGGAGCTGCTGTGCAGTCAGTAGGACTACAGTCAGAGAGGACTGCAGCATGGTCAATGCCCATCTCTGTTGAAGATGTATTTGAGTCTCAGAGCACTGTCATGGCCTCACTAGCTCCATCACAGATTCGACAAGATCAGGAAGACAACCCACACATTGGACCTGTTTTGCAGTGTAAGTTGCCTGGAGAAAAATTGTCACAAGGTGGGCTGAAGGACTTTGTTGTTTCGCCAGGGAACTGGACAAGCAGGAAGTGGATGAACATGGAGTGCTATGGAGAAAAAACGCACACAGAAATACCTGACAAACCTGACAAACATAAAATCAAAATACCTGACAAACATAAAATCACAGTGTTGAAAGAGCTGCACGACCAAATGGGATATCAGGGAACTGACCAAACATTATCCTTAATTCGAGACCGCTTCTTTTGGCTATACATGCAGCGTGAAACAGAACAGCATGTGATGAGCTGTATGTGTTTAAAACAAAAGAAACCTAACTGTGAAACTAGAACAACTCTTGTAAGCATCACTACGAGGAGGAACGGGGAAACTGAGAAATCACTGGGAGGACTTAATTAATGTTGTTGTTAAACAAGTAGGGAACAATGTTCCTATCTATGAACTGAGACCTGAACATGGAAAAGGGAGATCAAGAGTCATGCACAGAAACCTCTTACTGCCATGTGATCACTTACCGTGGGAAATTGAAGGGCTCCCTCCTGTAAAACCAAAAAGAAAAGATGTCTGACCAGCTAAAGTCAGGAGAGAGTTGGATGGAGGGGTAGATGATGAGGATGATTATTATGTCATGGATATCCAGCTGCCACAGGAAGTGGTTGAATGTGAAGAAACATTTCAATTCGAAAGGTATGCTGCAGAGAAAAATGAGCTTGAGAAGAATGATTGTCTCAGTCAGGATACACCAGTCAGTAACTCACCTGCGGTAGGGGAGGATTTTGTTGAAACTGATACGGTTGAGGAAGTACCAGGGTTCCCTGGAAGTAGTGATGGAAGTGAGACAGAGCCTATGCCTAGGCGACTAAAGACCAAAGACCTTTAGGTATGATAAAATTGGGTCCCCCTCTTGTTATGGCCTGACTGCACTACCGTTCCATACCATGCCTTAAGCATGGGCATATCAGTTGCAACCTTACTATCATCAGCCTGCATGCACTTATGGAACGCAAGTCAAATATTCCCTTGGTAGTTGAATAGACTCAAAATGACTTGAAACAAGACTGAGTGTGTTCACAAGTACATGAACTATATCAGGGACTCAAAAATAGCGAGAGTACATTTTTATTTGACATGCACCGCACAGTCTGGGACTCCAAACCACAGTAGGTGTTGCTGACATCCAATATACTGTCTAGTTTGAGACGAATCTGTTACTAAATGAGCCAGACGAACTGGAACTTATATACAGTCCGGATACTGGTATGCAGAAACAAAACTGAATGTCCCAAAAGAGTTCCAGTCTGTAACCACGAGTATGCTTGAGAAAACAGTACTCTTTACTGAGGTATTGATGTTGAGGACAACATCTTATTTGGGGGGGGGGGGGGGGTAATGTAGTGGGTATGGTTAATAGATATGTTACTGTTATTAACATATCTATTAACTAGATATGTTAGGAGGCTGCATTTCTAGGACCCTAGGTTTATATTGACAATGCCAGCTAGCGAATTAGAGGACCAGCAAAGATGGATGACGATCAGAGTGTGAGTATCACATGTCAATCAGTTTGTGATGAACATTGTGATGTTTTTTAAATTAATTGTTAGCACATTCATTTAGCTGAACTTGCATGAAAGCTTGTGTTAACTTGATGACAGCACAAGACAACTGTATTACATGCGTAGTTACTCGTTTGTTGTGTTTTCTTCGTTTTAAGTTAGTTAAAATAATCTTAATGTGTTAGCTGTCACATGCTCACAGCCAGCCTGTTTAAAGTTACCACACAATACATTTTATGAGTACGTCTATTCATTTGGACATGGTTTTATAATGTTGATTGAGACATTTGATGTTTTTAGGAATAACAGGGGCCATTATAATAATTGATTGTTAAAATAGCACTGAAATAATTGACACAAAAGCAATAATTGACACAAAAGTTAACTGATCATTTACACACTTCAAGTTAACTGATCATTTACACACTTCAAGTACTGAGAATTAGTCTGGCCGCAAGTATACTTACCATACTTTTTCCACTAGGGCGGGATTGTTGGGACAGTCGGGGGAAAGACGCACACTTCGATTAGCCTGGATAAACACATGCAGCATCTTAATTGTTAAGAAAATGAAACTTAATAAATGAATAAATTGACGCTATGATGAGCATTTACTACTTTAAAAAGATGCGGGTCGGGAAGCGGGTCGGGTACAATATTTTCTTTCTTTTTTTGCGGCCCGAGTTGCGGGCAGATTAGTTGAAAACATCGGTCGGGTTTATACACTGACCCGCACATCGCTGGTCCTTACCCTAAGAGAACACGATAGGAAAAGGGTTAGTTCAGCCAAAAGTGTAAAGCCTGTCATTAATTCCTCACTCTCGTGTCGTTCCAAACCCATCAGCCCTTCGCTCATCTTCAGACACAAATGAAGATATTTCTGATGAAATCTGAGAGCTCTCTGACCCTCCATAGACAGCAATGCAATGAACACTTCCAGGGTCCAGAAAGGAAGTTAAGACACTGTTAAAACTGTCCATGTGACTCCACTGGTTCAACCTTAAAGGGATAGTTCACCCAAAAATCTAATGACCCTCAAGTTGTTCCAAACCTGTATGAATTTATTTGTTCTGCTGAACACAAAAGGAGATATTTGGAAGAATGTGTGTAACCAAGCAGATAAAGGAACCATTGACTAGTAGGGAAAAAATATGTCGACTATAAAGCAAATGTAATTTGGCCAAATAACTTTTTTAATGCACATATTGAATGGACTGAGATACAAATTAGTAGTATATAAAAATCCCAAAATAATATGAAACCATCCTCATCTATTATATGACCACATTCAATCAAATCAAAAGCGAATCTAATATTGTTATGAATTGACCTATCCTTTAAGAAACCTGACTGTCACACTAATAATTTGTGATATTCCAGTTTTTATTCTATAAGCCAGTGCTTTAGTAAATAGTTTATAATCTGTATTTAGTAATGTCATGGGGTGTAAGTTATCTAATAATCTCTTATCTTTTCCTGGCTTTAGTATCAAAACTTTACGCCCTTGTATCATAGTTGGCAGTAAGTCGTTATTAATTATACAATCTTGTAAGGCTTTAAATAAAAGATCTTTTAGGTCATCCCAGAAGAATTTAAAAAAGTCTATAGTTAAACCATCGGGTCCTGGGGATTTACCAGTTTACTGTGTTTAATCACTGTGTGTAGCTCTTATATGGAAAAGTCAGATTCACATAGTTCATGAAATACAATATCAATTGACGGGATTATATTTTTTATCGTCTGAAAAAAGGAATTCAAATGAATAGAGGAAAAAGATGAGGAATATAATGTAGAGTGGAATTTAAACACCTCTTTAGCTATTACGGTATGGTTGGATGTTGTGGTGTTCTGCTTGGTTCACTCTTAAGCTGTTGATTGAGTTTTTTTCTTGTCGTCTTTTTTCCAAAATGAACTAAGTATGAACTATTTTTATTCCCTTCTTCCAGCCACTTCACCCTGGATCTCACATATGCCCTTTTGCCTTTTTAATATCTAAAGTGGAGTGTAGCTTAATAAGTTTATCTTTCTCTTCATCTGACACATTAGATTGACATTTATTCATTTCTTGAACTAA
Organism: Pseudorasbora parva; assembly: GCF_024679245.1. NCBI lineage: Eukaryota > Metazoa > Chordata > Actinopteri > Cypriniformes > Gobionidae > Pseudorasbora > Pseudorasbora parva. The sequence continues at coordinate 376,138 of NC_090179.1, forward strand.
ATAGACTTCTTTTTCACGTTTCTTTTTAATCAAAGTTTTGCTAAAAGTTATAGAATATTCTCTGAACTTATGTTTTAAATCTTCCCATTTATTACCACTTGGCATTATTTTTACTTTAAAATCAGCAATTATCTTCCTAATATATGTACAGAAGTCATTATGGTTTAGTAAGTCTGCATTCAATTTCCAATAACCTTTGGTAACCCCGGATTTATCCTTTTGTTCTAGGGCTAAGTTGATCACACAATGAAATGCTTTGAGAGAGTATCAGAGCCGAGCCAATAATCAGTTCTGGACATTGAAGTGGCATTCGGTTTTAACCACGAGAAGTGTCTGGATTTGAGGTTTAAGTCCCTCCAAATATCAATTAACAAAATGGATAAGCAAAACTTATGAATAATATGGTTAATGTGAGGAATGTTAAATTTAGAAGGTTTTCTATCCATATATTCATCCGGTGTCATGTTAAAATTCTGTAGGGTAGTTCGTTTTGAGATAATTTATGACATTTGACACCAACAGCTCCTTATTCTGGATGCGAACCTTATATCCATATACATCAACTAAAATTAATAATATATCGTCTAAGTGTAGGAACACTGCAAGCCAATGGCCATCTACAGACACCTGCCGACCGATTTGAGCCCTGACTAAATATCATATCATCTCCCCACTGTTTTCTCCAAAAGACGGGATCTGTTGACTCCAAATGTGTCTTGTAAAAAAAAACAACTAAAAAACAATGAGATTTTTGACGTTTAAACCCCTAGAATTTAAAGAAGAAAATGAAATGGCAGATTTTAACGTGAACATGGACAAACAACCAGAAGGAACTTTACATTGAATTCAAAAATTAACAAAAAATAAAATCTGTCACCAACTTTTTGCAAGTTGTGGGAAGAAAACAGCGCCCCTTTTCTCTATCACTTCACCTCATCCCATTTCAACGAGAAACAGTCTACCCACTTAAGAGATCCGTTGGCCCTCGATGTATCCAAAAGGGCCTCTAAAGCCGGCTGCTTTGCCTTCCCTTCTAGCACGCTCAATTCTTGGCCATAGTTCCCGTCTCAAAAGTCTATCTTCCTTCGTCAAATCTTCCCCGAAACGCATGGCACCTTGGCTCTTCTCCATATTTCATCACGCTCCATTCTGCGAGTGAAGAGAATGACCCCCTCTCTCAGTCGGCTGGTCTCCTTCTTTCAGACCCGTCCACAGCCTCCGTCATGCTAGAAGCAAACTCAGCCGTTATCCTGCAGAGGAGTTGATCACATCCTCTCTTCTGCGCTCACTGGAGCTCTCCTTGAGACCCTTTATACGAAGACACCATCCCAGTAAACACAGAACGTTCCCCTAACGTTCCCATATGGTTCCCGTTTGGTTATTTTTCTGGGGAACCAAATAAGAACGTTCTGGGAAGGTTAGGGGAACGTTCTGGGAAGGTTAGGGGAACGTTCTGGGAAGGTGAGGGGAACGTTCTGGGAAGGTGAGGGGAACGTTCTGGGAAGGTGAGGGGAACGTTCTGGGAAGGTGAGGGGAACGTTCTGGGAAGGTGAGGGGAACGTTCTGGGAAGGTTAGGGGAACGTTCTGGGAAGGTGAGGGGAACGTTCTGGGAAGGTGAGGGGAATGTTCTGGGAAGGTTAGGGGAACGTTCTGGGAAGGTTAGGGGAACGTTCTTGGAAGGTGAGGGGAACGTTCTGGGAAGGTGAGGGGAACGTTCTGGGAAGGTGAGGGGAACGTTCTGGGAAGGTGAGGGGAACGTTCTGGGAAGGTTAGGGGAACGTTCTGGGAAGGTTAGGGGAACGTTCTGGGAAGGTGAGGGGAACGTTCTGGGAAGGTGAGGGGAACGTTCTGGGAAGGTTAGGGGAACGTTCTGGGAAGGTTAGGGGAACGTTCTGGGAAGGTTAGGAGAACGTTCTGGGAAGGTTTGGGGAACATTCTGGGAAGGTTAGGGGAACGTTCTGGGAAGGTTAGGGGAACGTTCTGGGAAGGTGAGGGGAACGTTCTGGGAAGGTGAGGGGAACGTTCTGGGAAGGTTTGGGGAACGTTCTGGGAAGGTGAGGGGGACGTTCTGGGAAGGTGAGGGGAACGTTCTCGGAAGGTTAGGGGAACGTTCTGGGAAGGTTAGGGGAACGTTCTGGGAACCAAAAACTGTTATCTGGGATCTCCTCTTGTACCTTTCTTCATCTAACACCCGAACTTTCAGATCTTTGTTGACTTTAGCCAATGTTTCAATTTTCTTCTCCATCATCCTCATTTTGTCTTTGATTCTTTTAACTCCTGCACATTAATAAGCACTGATTTGGCAACGCTTCATTTACATGCTGAATTCTTCATGTTGGACATCTACCTTAGTTCCCAAGGCTCTAATTGCTTCCAGCAGAACCAAAATGGACACCTCGTTTTCCTCACTCTCTATCGGTTTTCAGGATTTTTTCCCTTTTGGGGGTTTACACGGGGTGGGTGGGTCAGATTCAACTCCTCGCTCCCTTTTGCTTGAGCCTACGGTTATTTCCATAGCGTAACCAAGATCCTCCATATCTAACATGCTCTTCAATCACTTGGGGTATGTTTCACAGACAAAATTAACAGGTGAAGGTGGAATATAACTCGTCAAACTAATCAAACTTGGGACTTAATGGAGAGCTCGTCACAACTTGAGTACTCAGTCTGCCATCTTGCCGGAACCCTTGGCCAAAGAACTTACTACTTTACATTTATTTATTTTTTGCTGAAAATTGTGAAAATCGATGACGTGTGTGTGTGTGTGTGTGTGTGTGTGTGTGTGTGTGTGTGTGTGTGTGTGTGTGTGTGTGTGTGTGTGTGTGTGTGTGTGTGTGTGTTTGTGTGTGTGTGTGTGTGTGTGTGTGTGTGTGTGCGTGTGCGTGTGTGTGTGTTTGTGTGTGTGGACCAAGTGTGCATGTGTGTGTGGACTAAGAGCAACACACACACACACACACACACACACACACACACACACACACACACACACACACACATTCCCTTGATGAGAATAGCAGGTGAATTCTCTGTCCTCCCACAGTCCTTTGCGACGCTGTGTGTGAATATGCCACAGATCCCAGACAGACTGTTATATAACATCAGTGTGAGCACTGCACTCACACAACATCTCTCTCAATGTATTATAGTGAGAGCATACAGTGTGTGTTTGTGTGTGTGTGTGTGTGTGTGTGTGTGTGTGTGTGTGTGTGTGTGTGTGTGTGTGTGTGTGTGTGTGTGTGTGTGTGTGTGTGTGTGTGAGCCCAGAGAGACTGATGGAGGAGGATGCTCTGAATCACCTTCACTCAGTGGTGACCGATGACTTCATGACGTGGCCCATTTAAGGGCCAATCAGAAGCCGCGTGCCTTCCCCTTTAAGCGCAGCTGCAGCTCGCGCTGGAGAATAGATGCGCGCTGGTCCTGTGTCCGCGTCACACACACACACACACACACCGATGGCTCCTGTAGCGACGCGACGCGATGGACTCCTCCGCGGACCGACGGATCTGGACCCGCAGCAGACGCACTGACGCGCCTAACGGAGGTGAGAATACAGGACGCGCTCGGTAACGCGCAGGAGGACGCGTCCTGAATGAACGGCCCTTCGCTATCCATCACGCGCGGCTCTAGGGCTCACTCGTGCTCGGGCGCGTTTACATGCTTTAATGCGCGGCCACTGACGACTGCTGCGAAATATGGGTCACGGTCGCTGGTTCTGGTTCCGTGTCGGTCGTGTGTGTGTGTGCGCGCGTGTGTGAGTGTGTGTTATTGATTCAGGCCTCGTGCACCGGCTTCATTCACAGAGATGCACAGCATCATGTCTCACCCACCCAATAACAGCGAATAACCGTCATTATCATCACACACACACACACACACACACACACACACACACACACAGGGGCCCTAGACCAGGTCATAAAACACTTGCAGGAACAATCAAGAAGATAGTTCAGTGGTTGAAATGCTCTTTTCCACCTTTTGGGCAATAAATAGGAGGTTTAAATCAGCCGGAGATAACCCGAAAATGTGAAATCTTCACATATGAAGATATTTTATATTAAACCTGAGAGATTCCTGTTATTCAGCCAAAGCTCTGACGCTTCATGAAGAGATGGTCAGATAAATCCATATGAATGGAGGGGTCATCCCAATCCGCAGAATTATACTATACTCTTAAAGTATGACGTGCACCCTCTTGAGTGTGTAGCCTTATCTTTAACGGACAGCTCTGCATCCTGTCATTGCCCTGTCAATCATCATCACAGTCACAATCCTCCATATTCAGGGTCATTTCCGACCGCATCGGAGATTAATGCTGGTCTGCCAGTCGTGGAGACTCATTTTAAATATAATAATGCATTTAAAAGTTAATGGCCAAACATATCAAAAGTTCTCAGTGCTGCTGCAGGTGAAATAAAATGTGAATAACACTAAATATTAGGTTAGACACTGATTATTAATCACTCATACCCCTTTATCCACTTAACCGTCGGACTCGCACATCCACCATGCTTGTAGTTTTTTAACACTTTTTACCTGTATTTGTAGTTCTAATCGAATCCTCATCCAATGAGCAATGGGTTGTGAGCACTATCAGCCGTCAATAATTGTATCTATTAAAGCTTAAAAATTACACAACTTGATTCCCTAAAATAGCTTGTGCAATTCTACACTCTTTTTTTTTTTTTACCTCATTAAGGATACGTGGAACCATGAATATGCTAATGAGCCCCGCCTCCACTCACTCAGCTCAGAGATCCACTCGCTCAATGATATGCTAAAGACCCACCGACAGCAGTCATAGTTAATGATATGCTAAAGACCCACCGACAGCAGTCATAGCTAATGATATGCTAAAGACCCACCGACAGCAGTCATAGCTAATGATATGCTAAAGACCCACCGACAGCAGTCATCGTTAATGATATGCTAAAGCTCCGCCCACAGCAGTCATAGTTAATGATATGCTAAAGCCCCTCCCACAGCAGTCATAGTTAATGATATGCTAAAGACCCACCAACAGCAGTCATAGTTAATGATATGCTAAAGACCCACCGACAGCAGTCATAGTTAATGATATGCTAAAGCTCCGCCCACAGCAGTCATAGTTAATGATATGCTAAAGCTCCGCCCACAGCAGTCATAGTTAATGATATGCTAAAGCCCCTCCCACAGCAGTCATAGTTAATGATATGCTAAAGCTCCACCCACAGCAGTAATGATATGCTAAAGCTCCGCCCACAGCAGTCGTAGTTAATGATATGCTAAAGACCCACCGACAGCAGTCATAGTTAATGATATGCTAAAGACCCACCGACAGCAGTCATAGTTAATGATATGCTAAAGCTCCGCCCACAGCAGTCATAGTTAATGATATGCTAAAGCTCCGCCCACAGCAGTCATAGTTAATGATATGCTAAAGCACCGCCCACAGCAGTCATAGTTAATGATATGCTAAAGCTCCGCCCACAGCAGTCATAGTTAATGATATGCTAAAGCTCCGCCCACAGCAGTCATAGTTAATGATATGCTAAAGCTCCGCCCACAGCAGTCATAGTTAATGATATGCTAAAGCACCGCCCACAGCAGTCATAGCTAATGATATGCTAAAGCTCCGCCCACAGCAGTCATAGTTAATGATATGCTAAAGCTCCGCCCACAGCAGTCATAGTTAATGATATGCTAAAGCTCCGCCCACAGCAGTCATAGTTAATGATATGCTAAAGCACCGCCCACAGCAGTCATAGCTAATGATATGCTAAAGCTCCGCCCACAGCAGTCATAGTTAATGATATGCTAAAGCTCCGCCCACAGCAGTCATAGTTAATGATATGCTAAAGCTCCACCCACAGCAGTCATAGTTAATGATATGCTAAAGCTCCGCCCACAGCAGTCATAGTTAATGATATGCTAAAGCACCGCCCACAGCAGTCATAGTTAATTATATGCTAAAGCTCCGCCCACAGCAGTCATAGTTAATGATATGCTAAAGCACCGCCCACAGCAGTCATAGTTAATGATATGCTAAAGCTCCGCCCACAGCAGTCATAGTTAATGATATGCTAAAGCTCCGCCCACAGCAGTCATAGTTAATGATATGCTAAAGCTCCGCCCACAGCAGTCATAGTTAATGATATGCTAAAGCACCGCCCACAGCAGTCATAGCTAATGATATGCTAAAGCTCCGCCCACAGCAGTCATAGTTAATGATATGCTAAAGCTCCGCCCACAGCAGTCATAGTTAATGATATGCTAAAGCTCCACCCACAGCAGTCATAGTTAATGATATGCTAAAGCTCCGCCCACAGCAGTCATAGTTAATGATATGCTAAAGCACCGCCCACAGCAGTCATAGTTAATGATATATTTGGATTGAATATTTTGAATGAAAGCCTGTTCTGCTCCTGTGTTGGTGGAGAGCTGTGTTGTAACACACACTTGTCGTAACGCTCTTATTCTCACACAGATGCTGCTCTGTGTGTGTCTGCGCTCAGTGTCATTCACAGCTTTATGATTGGACAGTAAATCTGCTGTCTGGAGAGAAGAGTCCGCTGTGTGTCTGTGGCAGAAGAACAGGCATTAGTTGTTCATATTTTTATCTAATTGTGTTTGTGTGTGTATATGGTTGGAAACACAGACGACTAGTACAGTAAAGGCATTACAACAGTAGGGCAGAGAATAAATGTGAATAAATGTGTAGAACAAATGAATACAGATGTCATGAACATGAATAATCGTGCAGTATATCTTTCTGGTGTGTCATTATGCTGGAACGTTTCCTCAATGAATGTTGAGTAAGTGTTGCAGGCATGTCCTGTGGCAGTGTTGATATGTGGGTTTTGTTTCAAATATTGCATAAAGCACATTTCCTCTAGACGCTCAAGTACCAGCACCCGATGATAACATGTCCTGCATTGGCAGTCGTACCGTATGTTCAGATGATCATAATTAGGCTTCATTCACTGATCTGCTGGCGAGGTGAGCTGCTCAGTTTTATATGGCAGTCTGTAACAATACTGCTTCTACTTCCGTAAGTCTAATGAAAAACGATTCTCTTGCTGTTGTGAATTATGACCTCAACAAAATTATTGAAAGCCTCATTAAATCGACTTCCCCTCATTTACTGTATACAGTAAAGATGCTCATGTGTGTTTGTGATGGTTTTCCCATCACATTTGGTTGCTAAATAATGATTTATTGCTCTTAAAAACCCAAACATATTCCCTCGGTTTCACAGACAAGGTCCCAGACTAAAGGCGAGTTAATGAGTTAATGTAATGTTTTATCTAACGCTGTGTCCTAACAACAATCACAGACTGGCTTATCCACCTGGCGCTCTATTGGCAGGTTTAACACAATGACGGATAGAGAAGCGATGGGTCGTTGGTCTGATTGGTTGAAGGACTATCCAATTGCATTCAGAGTCATTTGAATTGTGCCAGTTGATCACGCCTATTGTGGTCTGATTGGTTGAAGCACTATCCAATTGCGTATGAAGTCATTTGAACTATGCCCATTGATCACGCCTCATATGGTCTGATTGGTTGAAGGACTTCAGTTGTGTTCATAGTCATTTGAACTATGCTCGTTGATCACGCAGGAGAAAATACAGTACAGACTCCCAAGACCAATGTTCAATCTTAAATTGAGCTTGGTCTGGTGATAGCCAGACTAGCGGATGACGTGAAGTGGGCGACACATTTGCTGCGAACGCGTGACATTCACCTCAATCACGTCTTTCACGAAAGTGTAAAAATTAAGCCAATGAGTGATAAGCTTATTGACACGTCTGGTTTGACCGGTTATCCAACCGGGCACCCATCATCCTCAAGAAGCGTCTGTCAAGTAAACTAGAGCGAATGTTCGCCTCAGGTTTGGTGTAAAGATACACCATAAGGCATGTTTATAAGAACTACTTAAATGCCCTAAGGTCTTTAACTAAGGTCTAATCCTGTCTGTGAAACCGGGCCAATCTATAAACCTGTTCTGTTGTAGGTTATAGTTCTTGACCAGTAGGTGCCGCTGTTCCTAAACTGCTCAAATACTCTCAGGACATGATGCACACAACACATACCAAGTTTCGTTGCGATTAACCAAACCTTTGCGTTGATTCGGCTCACCGTCATCTTTCGTCATCTTCACCGTCGCTTTAGTGAGATTTAGCCTGAAGATCAGCTGAGCAAAATTTAGTGAAGATTGGATAAACAGTCCATGCAAGAGCTATCCTTGCTGTATGGAGAGAAATCTGTGAAGCAGGCTGATGTGATTTGATTGGACTGGCCAAATTTAGACTTGAAGGGGAGATTTTTCTTGCAGCATCATCAGAGTTGTGTGGAAGTTGCTCTCAGTCATTTGAGAGGCTCTTTTGTGTCACACTTCCTGTCTGACCTGTCTGTCTGTCTCTGTCTGTGTGTGTGTGTGTGTGTGTGTCAGTGGTTTGCCGGCGCATTGGCATGGCCCAGTAATGAACGGCGACGGGGCTCCCAGCAGCCCGGAGCATTCCTCCTGCACGCTGCCCGACTGGAAGGAGTTCTGTGAGCTGCACGCTCGAGCTTCCGCAACTGATTTTGCCTACAAGTTCCGGCGATTCATCAGCGAGAACCCGTGCTACGACTCGCCCGGTGCGGACGCCAGCTTTTCACAACACTTTACTCAACACTTCCTGACCTGCTTCTCTGCCGCCCTCGACCAGGCCCGAGGTCTCGGCTCTCCGGGCGACGCCGCCGCTCCTCACTACAGCATCGTGCCCTTTGTGGGCATACAGAGCTGCACGCTGCCCTTCAGCCACAGCCTCTACCAGCGCCGCAGAGAAGTGGGGGCCTCGAGCGAATCGCTGGACAGCATGGACAGCGGAGGGGGCGGAGCCAGCGGGCAGGAGCAGCACACACCCACCCGTAAGATGCCGACCGTCAGCCAGTCCAGAAGCTCGGAAGACGTGTCGCTGGGGCGCCGCAAGGCCCGCTTCAAGAAGGGCTTCTCCCTGCGCAACATGAGCCTGAGCGTGGTGGACGGGGTGAAGGAGATCTGGCACCGCAGGGCCTCCCCAGAACCCGACCCCTCGGGGGGCCAACGGAGGGCCAACGGAGCCGAGTCCATGGGGGCCGAACACTGGAGCCAGAAGCTACGGCTACCGCGGGCCTCTCAGGGCCACAAGGCGGAGCAGCTGGAGATCCAGAGGGAGGGGGCGCTGCGATACATGGTGGCCGACGACACCAACTGCATGGGGGCGGCACAGTGGCAGAAATGCAGATTACTGCTGAGGAAGACGGCCGGCACGTACCTGGACACAGGAGAGAAGTTCCAGCTAGAGTTCTACGTTCCACCGAAGGTACAACAGCTCTCTGATAAAACTCTACATGTGTGTGTGTGTGTACTTGTTTATATTACATATAGACCAGCCAGCGGCCCCCACAATATAAATGGATTTATAAACATACTAAATGGTATTTTGTTGAAAATGTAAAAATGCAGAATGTTTCCTGTGATGGGTAGGTTTAAGGGCAGGGGATGTGTGTGTGTGTGAGTGTGTGTGTGTGTGTGTGTGTGTGTGTGTGTGTGTGTGTGTGTGTGTGTGTGTGTGTGTGTGTGTGTGTGGATTAAGGGAAGAATAACAAGATAATTCTTATATAGCATAGCTCTTAAACTGGGTATTTGTGTGTGTGTGTGTGTGTGTGTGTGTGTGTGTGTGTGTGTGTGTGGATTAAGGGAAGAATAACCAGATAATTCTTATATAGCATAGCTCTTAAACTGGGTATTTGTGTGTGTGTGTGTGTGTGTGTGTGTGTGTGTGTGTGTGTGTGTGTGTGTGTGTGAGTGTGTGTGTGTGTGTGTGTGTGTGTGTGTGTGAGCCTGTTTATGTGGTTTATGAGGACACAAATTTGTATAACTACATGGGTATTACACTGGTATTACTCTATAAATGTGGTTTATGAGGACATATCAAATGTCCTCATAATTCAAATGGCCTTAAAAACATACTAAATGATGTTTTTTTGAGAAAGTAAAAATGCAGAATGTTTCCTGTGATGGGTAGGTTTAGGGGCAGTGTGTGTGTGTGTGTGTGTGATGGGTAGGTTTAGGGGCAGGGGCAGTGTAAGGGGATAGAAAATACGGTTTGTACAGTATAAAAACCATTACGCCTATGGAGAGTCCCTGTAAACCACATAGACCAACATGTGTGTGTGTGTGTGTGTGTGTGGAGTAAGGAAAGAATAACCAGATCATTCTTATATAGCATAGCTCTTAAACTGGGCATTTTTGTCAAATATTTGATTCATTCAAGTCCTGGTCCTCTATACCTAGGGCCCTATCATTTCTTCACATCCAGCTCCTCAGTGTTTAAATATCAAATGCACTGGTGCATCTGTTCCCCCATCAGAGAGTGTGTGTGTGTGTGTGTTCCCCCATGGGCGTCTGGTCTAAACCAGGTGTGTTCAGGAGCATTGTTGGAGCGTTGCTATTGTGAGGAACTGAAAACCACGGACCATTGACCAACACACACCTGCTCTAAAGTCAATAGTGCAGTATTTCTGTGTTATTTAAAGAGTGTGTTAGTAATATGAGCCTATAGGCGGTGCACAACACACACACACACACCATGGGCGTCGGAACCATTGTGTGTGGGCGAGACAAGACCCACTCACTTTTATCGTCACTAATTCCGCATTTCTGTTTACCTGCCCCTAACCGTGAAACACTTATTATTAAACACATGTTAAACGCTTTATTTCCCCATCTCTAATATTTTCTCAATTTTTATTGAAAGTAAATGCCTTTCCGATCTGATATGTGATGGGAAAGGAAGTAGAGAGAGTGTGGCAAAAGGCGGATTCGAACCTCTGATCGATTAGCGTCAAAACTTGAAGCCATGCGTCTCTTACCCCTACTCTATAGCCACGGTAGGTAACTCAGTGATTTCTGTAATTTGGTCTGGCCCAGTCAATCGTTTAGTTAGCGGCACTTTTTCTGTCTGGACACGGAGCATAATGAACATGCAACTTGTTCATTATCATTACTTGTGAAACTGTTGATTTATATGGCAGTTAAATGAATATTGTCTTATGGCATAGGCGAGGGATATGGCCTCAAACGCACCATAATGCAGGAAATCACATCTACAAAATTTTTTTTTTTTTTTTGACAGAGACAGCAGTGTTTTAAAGAGGCTTCACACCTTATTTAGTCTATTCTGTGGACTGGGATTATGTAAATGACTTACACTATGGTTATGATTTGGAACCTTGCAGATCTTTTTAATGTTCATACAGCAACGTTACACACTAACTAAAGTTGAAGAAGTTAAAAAGCATAAAATGACCGCTGTAATATCGCTGGAATGATCTTAAACTCTAGTGGCAGTGTTTCTTTAGGCTGATGGCAAACCCTTGTGTGCTCTTACTGCTGAAGTAATGCTAGCAGAAGAGATATTCATCAGGCAACTCTTCATTATCTGAAGACCTTTGATTCTGCTTGGCATGAGGACACCCGCTGGGAAGGTTTATTCTTCTAACTCTGGGTTAATCACACATAAGATGGCCTGGTGAATGAACAGATGAACCACACATGTCAGGAGTAATGTTTTCTTCAGATCCGGCCCCTTAAAATCCTACTCCACAGTTTGCTTTGGGTTCAGAGGAGATTTTGAGAAGCTGTTCTCAGAGCAATTTGAGTCCCTCAAGACGGTACTAATAACTTCCTCTTCCTGAGCGCACTAAAGGCTGGGTAAAAATAGAGGCTGAGTAAGTATCCTTGCTAGCTACGGTGTAAACAGTCTGTGTTTGAGCTCCTGTGTGTCTCTATGAGACCTCAGCATATCACCATTGTGCAGAGATCAGGGTATTTTCAGGCAGGACAGATCATGCTCTGCTCCGGTCACAACATCCTGTTTCCTTCCCCATAAGACCAGGGCCTGTGTCCTTAAAGCTTCTAAGAATCCTCTCAGAAGGCTCCCAATTTACCTTAAAATGTCTTATCTGTAACTCTGAGTTGGAAAATGAGCCTATTTTCAGAAATAGTGGTGCATTCCTTTAAGGCTCTTAAAGTCCTTGTCCATACTCAAGTTCAAGTTCAAGTTCAAGAGTTTTATTTGTCACATACACAGTTATACAGAATACAACCGGCAGTGAAATGTAAACAGGTCCGCTCCATGGACAGCAAATAACAATTAACAAAAAAAGCACAATAAATTATAAAATAGGGATAGGATAAAATAAGAATAGGATAAGGTGCTATATATATACATATGTAGAATTATGAATAAATCAAGTAAAAGAAATAAGAGATGTGGAATAAAATAAGTGAGATAAAGTAAACTGGAGACAATAAAAATAAATCTGTGGATAACAGAAGTGCAGGAGTGTAATGTGCAAACAGCATTATAATGAGTAGTTACATGAAACACAAGAATAAAGTGCAGTGCAATATCAGTATGTGAGTTTGTTAATACTGAAGTGAGGTGAAGTCACATGTTGTTAAGTGACAGCGTTCAGGAGTCTGATGGCCTGTGGGAAGAAACTCCTCCTGAGTCTCTCAGTTTTGGCCATCAGGCTACGGAAGCGCTTACCAGAAGGCAGCCGGGTGAAGTGTGGGTTGGCCGGGTGATTAATGTCCTTGATGATTTTTGTAGCTCTGCATCGTTTGATGTAGATGTCCTGCAGAGACGGGAGAGCTGACCCTGAGATGCGCTCGGACAAGCGCACCACTCTTTGCAGGGCTTTGCAGTCGTGACTGGTGCTGTTACCATACCACGCTGTGATGCACTGAGTTAGTAAACTTTCTATCGCCCCTGAATAGAAAGTTTTCAGGATAGCTGGTGAGACCCGGAATTTCCTCAGCTGGCGCAGTAACACTTCAGTAACTTCAGTAACACGCAGTACACTGAGTAACACTCAGCTCCTAACACTTTTGGACATTAAGAGCTCTTTTAACCTGTTAAGCTGATTTCTAAATTTTGAAAAAATCCTAAGAAATGTATACTCAGACTAAAACAAATACAGTTTGTGAATCCTTTGCACTAAAAGCATAATTATGGTCTCATTTGAAAGCAGACACCTGGCAGTTTACTGTAAAGTCAAAATGATAATATTTTTTATAATAAAAAAAGCTATAATAAGCTTCAAAGTTTTGTAAAGTTATTAGAAATTTATTTGTATGAAATATCTTTATGAAAATAAAATTGAAGTGGGCCTTGGAGAAATCTAGAAATGCACTACAGCTAAAGCCACAAGTCTGACCATGTTATATTTCAGATCTGAAGATGATCAGTCTAAAACTCTGAATTTTATTAAACGTTTTACAAGATCGTTTCATGTGATTTTATTTTGAGATATCTCTGAAATATCAACTGATGTTTATTGCCACATCTTCTCAGCTTTCATTCTCTATTTTGCCTCTATTGTTTAGAGGTGCAAACTGCCCCATTCAGTTTGTCTCCCCAACACATATTCACACTTCTGCGGACTGGTTATGGCTCTAATTATTATTCTTTTGTCTGCATTATAATTACTAACGATTCTCTATTCAAACTGTTCTATTCAAACCTCATTTCTAAATCAAACCTCTCACTTTACCCTCACTGAGACTCCCCACATGGAAAGAACCTATATAAACATATATGTTTTAATATAGGATTTGATATAGGTTTTTAATATATGTGACATATATAAAATTGGCCGTTTTCCTATATTATATGCACATATATGCACCTATATGTTCACCTACACTGTAAAAAAATGAATTACAGTATATTAATGTTAATTATAATTTATTAAACTGTGGAAAAACGGATCAATTATGTTAAATTACACATAAAACATTAAATTTTCAATCAAATTTATTTTACAAACCTGCTGTCCATCTACAGTAATTTACTTTTAAAATATATGTTTTCTATGTACAATAACTAAGATATTATTTATAAAAATGCAGTAAGCACATCAATTCAAAAACATGTTTGCATATTTACAGTATTAATATTTATTTGAACAGAACCACTCACAACTTCAACCTCTAAATTAAGTAGGCCTACTTGTACATAAATAGCAACCTTTACAGCCAATTTCTGTTAAATTTACAAAATATTGTACAGAAACTGCACATTTACATTATTAGTCATTTTACATAACACATATGTCAAGTTACTTCAGTTGTAGGAAATACAAGCTTAGTATATAATTTAGAATATGCAAAAATATCTACATTAAAAGACAATTATCTTTCTATTTTTATACTGTCACATTGCAGTTATTATTTTATACATGTACAATTAAATTTTATCCAAAGCAACTTACAAATGAAGAGTATGGAAGCAGCAATAAGTGCAGTGACAATTTTTAGTTAGTCTAGCAGTTTTGTTAAACAGAAAAGAGCTAGTTTTATGGGTCATGTGTTCACAAAAGAATGCATCTTTAGTGGTCTCCTGAAAATGGCTGGAGTTAGTCAGGTTATTCCACCAGCATGGAACAGTCCAGATAAAGGTCTGTGAAAGTGATTTTGTGCCTCTTTGGGATGGCACCACAATGCGCCATTTGCCTTCACAGCGCAAGTCTTCACAGTGCATCAGCAAACACTGATGCCAGTGGCTGGAACATGAGCTTGGATGAGTTGTGTAGCATGTTTCGATAGGAATGGCCTGATCATCCCAATGCTGTACAAGGAAAATCTAAAGATCGGGCAGTTCTAGCAATGTGGTCTGTGAAGATTAACTGATCAGTTATAACACAAAGGTAGGGCTGGCTGAAACCACGAGCACTTCCGTCTTGGCGAGGTTGAGTTGAAGGTAAAGGTCATCCAGGTGAAGGTCGGAAATTTCCATCAAGCAGGCTGAGATGCGAGCAGCTACGGCTGATCATCCGCTGGAATGAAGGGTAGAGAGCTGTGTCAGGATAGCAGTGATAGGAAAAGCCATGTTTCTGAATTATTCTAGTTGCAATTATAACAAAATACTATTCAAAACAGCTGCATGATAAGATGCAAACAAAGCATTTGTTGAATGAGAAGAACAGTGCCCTTATTCCACACCTGCAATGCTCACCTGCTGTAGACCTCCAGTCTTTCCACAGGACCTGAAATCACACAAAAAAGCATTAAAAAATAATACAAATAAAAAAATAGGACTATTACATGAATTAAAACATGCCAGCATGTTTTACTGAGACCAAAAACCTCAACCTAATGTGATCTGGAAGCTGAGCTAAATTTACAGTATTTATAATTAAAGTAAAATTATATTACTTTGACTTAACGTTAGCTGCATCATATAACTCTCTAGGGGTGTAACGTAACTGTCCAATCATCTGGATCGATGATAATATAATATATTTTCATTTTTCCAGAGCTATATATATATATATATATATATAGGTCTATAGTTAATCGATAACGTTAGTTCATTGTTTCAAAAGATATAATGACGGTAACATAACTACCACATACAACCTTTCAAACTTTATGAATAGCTAAGTTAATCTTTCTTGGTTAAACAGATGGAAAATTGAAAGAGGCCTGAACTGCTATAATTTTCAGTGTTTTAAGTTACTCTCAACGCCAGTTATGTGACTGAACAACGATTAGAAATGTTAACAACAGCTTTAAAACAACCAACAACATCAATGTGCAGCCACCCGATATAAATATCATAGAATGAGACTCTTACCTCAGCCCAGTGATCGGTTGATATGATGGCCGCTGCTTGTCAAAAGTCGCTGTAGTTGCCGAGACATTCTCGCTGAAATGGCGCGTTATTTTTCCTCACATAGTTCCGAGATCCTGCTCACGGCTGCTCAAATCCAGTTAATCTCACGACTTCACGAGTGTAGCTTAGCCTAATATAAAATCAAATCACCCGCTCTAACATCACTGTAACGTTACCTCTCCGCAAACTGTTGTGGGCGTGACTAACGGAAAATTAACCGGCAGCAAATTTGAAACTGCGTCACGCGCGCGCGCATGCAAGCACACGCACACACACACACACACACACAGCTGCATTTGCAACAGGATTTGGAAACCCATCAAATGTACATGAATAGATGTGGTTAGGACATTTAGGGGAGAATTAGTCAGTGCAAAAAATTATCAAAATTAGCTTCTTTTTTTTGTTTGCAAGGTTAAAGGTTAAAAGATTAGTAGCTACAATCCAATTTATAGTTAGACTAATATGTATAGGCCTAATGTACAAATACTATTATTTAGCCTAAAACAACTCACTAACCAACACATTATCTTAAATGGTAAGTAAAACATGTTGAATGACTGCTGATTTCTGTAGTTAAACATTCGTTTACTTTTTTCTAATTTTACAGAAAAAAATCTGTAAAATATTAATCACACTTTTATGTAGGCTAAAATTACATATTATTCTGTAAAAATCCATCTTAAAAAAAAAAAAAAACAGATGTAATAGGCTACCAGAATACAAGCAATTCCTGTAAATTTAATAGTCGAAATTTAAATTACAGCGAATATCTGTAAAACACCAGGCATTTCTTGTACAATGAAAAAACAGGAAAATTCTGTAAAAACAAAAAACAAAACAAATAATACAGACCATAACCTGTAAAATTACATTGAGCTATGACCGGATCCTGCCATAAGCTGAGACATATCTTGTATATATGGCTTATATGTGGATATAAAGAAGCAATACAGGAGACCTATATGGCCTGATATGCACATATATGCACCTCAATTTTACCTATATGTGGAATATATATGTGCATATATGCAGCATTCATATTATCATATATGTACATATATGCAGCATACATATTATATATGTGCATATATGCAGCATACATATTGACATATATGTGCATATATGCAGCATACATATTGACATATATGTGCATATATGCAGCATATATGTACATATAAACTGCATATATGTTTCATATATGCGCATATATCCTCATATAGGTTCTTTCCATGTGGGTCTATTGAATGCATTTCGTCCAAATAAGCATTTCAGTAGTTTTACATTTAGAAAATGTTCATAAAAATAAAGTATTTACTCAGTGGCAGGTGCATCTAGGGCAAGCTAGCATGTTAGCTTAGCACACCAGCAAAACAACAATTTATACGATTAAAATCATGTTTTATTCAAAACTTGCTTCATATCACTTTATATTTTATATGTAGAGTGTTTTATATAACAATATGTGATCTCATGTAGCTTCGGGTCAAAAAATCTGACAGAAAATATACAATGCTAAAAGCTATGTGGAATAGCATTGCATTATAAATATCATCTATTATGAAACCACCCAACATGGCATAAAGAACACAGACCAACCATATATTGCCGCGATTGTGTGTTTATTGTCTTAAAACGTGTCTATCTGCATAAAATAGCCATCTGACGATCGCTAGAAAGCAGCTTTGGTCATGTCAGATACTTCCTGAATGTCACATAGTGTGTCTGTTCTTCATCTATGCATAGGGGAGTGAATTTTCAGTAGTACAGCTTTCCAGCGCCCTCCGGCTGCCAGAATGAATTGAAAACACAGCATATCACAGTCTACTGCTCTCATAATCACACATCCGCGGATTTTGGATAAAGATTGAATAAATAATACTTCTCTGTATAGAAATTTGACTCAAACATGTGAGAATCTATCAATATTTCTCCACATCTGCACACATTTGAAGTAAAAGCCTTGAGGGAAGTTGTTTTGTCGAGTGTCTTCATGACGACCAGAGAAGAGTTTTTTATGAATGGGAGCAAATGACGCGCATATTACAATCAAAAGGTAGCGACGCCCAAGATCATATTCATAACTCCTGGCACATATTAACACATTACGGTCATTATAAGACTTTGAGAATAAAACAGAGGTAACAAAATTAGACTTTAGTCTTAGATCTTTTTAATGATGTATAGTTTGTCAAGGTAATTACTTACATCTGATAGTAATTTTGAGCTAATTTAAGCAAAGAGAGTTTCAGCACGTCCTCGTCCTCGTGACGCTTATCAGGTTAAGGGTTAAGATGCTTTCTGAATACTCTCTTCCTTCCTTTGCGGCCGTCATGGGTGCAGAGGTGCAATGATATCACACAGTGCCTGAAATTAGGAGAACTTCCATCAAGCTGCCAACCTGCTTGCACAGAGATCGTGCTGGGGACTATTATCATTGCGCCGCTGCACCCATGGGACAGCAGCACACTTCCCTGATTATTACGCAGGAAGGAGAGAATAGTTCCTAGCCGGTCTATAAAATCACAACTTTTAATTTCCTTTAGTCTTAGTCTTAGTGCTCGATGTAACTATACACATCACAACATGTAAAGAGGAGAATGTTGGCGTTATTTTGTCCCTTATTGAGCAGTAGATGGAGCCGCTACCTCCAGTCTTTGTGCTAAGCTAGGCTAGCAGTGAGTGCGTCAGAGTTATGGGATGCACGGAGATGAGAATGGTGTGTATGGACTCATTAACTCTGTGGGATACGGTGACTAAGATAAAGTCCCATAAACTCAGCGTGTTCCTTTAAACTGCAGTTCATCGACTGGCCACTAGAGACTCTCATTGAGCCTCATGTTAAAATGCCCAACTTTACAGCAGAATAAAACATGTTCACAGTCTGGGATAAATTGTGGTTTTGTCTATACGGCTAATTTTGCCCTTCATTACGACTGTAAGGGGATGAATTTTATCTATAACTCATTTGTTTACATTATATAAAGCCTTAAAGGTCTGCATAATTAAGGGCGTGGTTACTTTGAGTGACAGGTGGAATGCTGTTTGTCTGCTATCTGTTAGTCATCACGTCACATAAGCTCCGCCCACATCAGCTCAGCTCCGCCCACGCCCCGCCTCTTCGTCCATTTTCTGTTATCCGGTCATGACATGTTGCCAAGATGGCGACGGCCAGCTCGTCTCTATTTAACGCTTCAGAACGGCTCTTCAGAATCCTATGGGTGACGTCACGGACAGGACACTACTATTACTACACTATTACTACACTACACAGACACTAATATTGCTTTACAGTCTATGCTCTAAACTGTCTCTCTGAAAGTGTCTCTCTGAAAGGGCACTCGCAACTAAATCAAATTTCCTTTTTTTCAGCAAAAGTGTAAAAAAATTGCTGTCAAGTTTGATTTCATGAAAAATAGAAACTTTTGTTCTGGAAAAATATAAGATGTTAAAATAGTTATAGTTCATACCTGTGGCAGCTGGCAGGGTCAGTGAAAAGTGTGTGTGTGTGTGTGTATATGTGTGTGTGTGCGTGCGTGTGTGTGTGTGTTGTAATTTCATTGACTGTGTTGATATGTGTTTGTAGTCGTCTAAACCCAAAGTGAGCGTCCCTCTGTCTGCTATCGTGGAGGTGAGGACCACCATGCCTCTGGAGATGCCTGACAAAGACAACACGTTTGTGCTGAAGGTACCGTCCATCACCTCATACTCTCACACACACACACACACACACACACATCATGTGTGTAACTGTTCTCTGGGTCTAGAGCTGTGTGTTCAGTTCAGACTGTGGTGTTGTCTTCTGGGTTGCAGGTAGAAAACGGTGCGGAGTATATTTTGGAGACCATCGACTCTCTGCAGAAGAACTCGTGGGTCGCAGACATCCAGGACTGCATAGACCCCGGGTAAAGGGATGTCTTTATTTGGGCTTGTCTCTTACTTTGAGTAAGAAAATCACTGAACTGCATTTAAAGGGAATACACTTACACATTACATCCAAATCACGGGACACAATCACACAAGGAAACGAGATGCACACTGACTCTTTGGGTAACACTTTACAATACGGCTGCACTAATATGCATTAATTCATGCTTAACTAATGCACAGATAATCATGAGTTAATGTATTACTAATGGTGAACTAACCCATTTATTAATGATCACTACATCAGCAGTAGACACGCCTCTAAAAGAGCCGTTATGAAATGTCTGGTGTGATGATAAAACGAACAGTGAACCGTTGAAACGTTTGCCTATATCGCAGGGCCTCAGCACAACACACACCTGAACAATAACAACTCAAATTCAGCTTCCTTTTTATCAAAAAATATTGACAAGACAACCAGCAAAAAATGTACCATGCTTCGTCTCGTGGTGCCGTCTGATATTATATTCTTTACAAATAGTGACAACTTTGCTGCAGATTAGACACACCAGCTTTACATTCATAAAACCAGGTAGGATGCATGCACAGATGTCTTCCCATTCTTCTTTATATGCCCTGTTTTCGCTGTTAACTTTCCTCTTTAGACTCTCAGATAGCGCTATCTGTTAACATCACTCTGCACTCGATACATTTAGTAAAATAAATGCAGTTTAGTACGCAAGGATGCCAAGGAATAATTCTGAGTGTAAAGGTATGCTAAGTGACGTCAAAAGTTATTGACAGTACAAAACAGTGTAGGTTTCTCGGTGTCTCTTTAGTTGGGCGCTTGGCCATTGACTTTGGTTGAATGAATTCTCTTTCAGCAATATTTGTTCTTTAAATCATTATTGTCAACGACGCTCCTGACTGTACTGACACACCCTTTGGAATCAGTGACTGACCGCTGGATTTGGTCATATACTAGGGCTGTAACGATACACCAAACCCACGATTCGGTTCGTATCACGATTTTTGACCCACGGTACGATACAAACCTCGATATGGGGGGGACAAAACAGTTTTATTCTGTACAGTATTCTGTAGCCTATTTTGCCATCAATACCAGATATCTGTATGGTCAATAGGCTACTGCCGACGTTTTCTTTGCGGTACCAATAGGCAATATATATTTAACATGACGTATAGGGCCTCCTGGACATCAATACCAACAGAAGCGCCCCTCGTCAGACACGCTTCTGGTGTGCAAAGAAAGAGAAAATGCCACGCAGCCGCCCCGCGGATGACACGCAACAGAAACGCCACGCTCACACCACATTGCCAGCCGGTTGGGGAAGCTTCTTGAAACACTTACGGCAAATTGTGTGGGTCTTGTCAACTACACGATTGCCATCCTTGTTCTCCACCGGGTAGCTGAAATGTTGCCATACTGCTGACTTAAAAGTTGTACCTGGACAGGAAGGATAATTCTGGGAGTTGGAAGGGGTGTGTCGCGATTCTGCCTTCTCACATCGCGATACAGGTTCGTGGACCTGCGTATTGCGATTTCGATTTCATATCGCATATCGTTACAGCCCTATCATATACTGAACGAGTTCCCAAATGAGCATGAATGTACTTCAGCACTTAGGTCCCATTGAAGGAGCTCTTCTCATAACTCGTTGTATTGAACAGATTGCTTATGATTATGGTTTAATTTGGCCTTATCCAGGGACAGTGGCGATGACATTGAGCTGGCGTCGTGTGTTCTCGGCCAGCCGCCCCAAGACTTCCCGCTGGTGTCCTCCTGCAGCTGCGAGCTGCTGTGTGACGGTACGTCTGCTCATCTGACGCTCTGCTGGAGGCTGGGGGACTTGTGCTCATGTTGTGGATGTGTTGTTCAGGTTCTCATCGGGGCTCCATCGCTGCGGATCCGCTGACGGCCATCACCCAGCATCCCTCACATGTGCCATTAGAGCGATTCCTGCAGTCGCCGGAGGCCCAGAGCACTGACACGCCCTCAGGTACACACTCACCATTCCTTAAAACAGACTCACACTGTGGCAGAAGTTACTGCAAACACACAACCTACGAGTTAGAGAGCAGTTCACACAGTCTGAGCGACTAGAGAGGAGAAATGCAAATATCATCTCATGAAAATATTGCTTTGTTGTTGGTTCCTAGAAAGGTGCAGTATGCGATTTCTCAAAATTGTTGTTGAACACTGTTGATAAAGGAAATCATGCCAAACTTTCTCCGCCCCCAAAATGCGCAAACACGCAATGCAAGAGTGCTTTGTGGAAATAAAGTGAAGATGACTGACAAACAACAAGGAAGCACAGAAACAGAACATGCAGGACAGGAGTATATAAAAGCACCCGCTGCGACTCATGTGGAGCAGAAACTCCAGTGCTTGAAAAATGTTCTAATATTAACACAAGTCCTGAAGATTGTGTCTGATCATAACTCTTTATTTTCCAGTGATATTCCTCTTTCTCTTGATGTCTCTCAGCCATCTCTCTTTCTACAGTCTGTCTTCGAATCTCCCCCTTGCTCAGCTTTAGTGATGTCCGGTCGCCTTAGGTTAGGGTGAGGGTTAGGGTTCACTGATTGACTCACTGACCGCCTACTGCTGATTGGCTCACTCTCTCTCCTCCCCCATCATGAGTGGACACACCCCCTACTGCTGATTGGCTCACTCTCTCTCCTCCCCCATCATGAGTGGACACATCCCCTACTGCTGATTGGCCCACTATCTCTCCTCCCCCATCATGAGTGACACACCCCCTACTGCTGATTGGCTCACTCTCTCTCCTCCCCCATCATGAGTGACACGCCCCTACTGCTGATTGGCTCACTCTCTCTCCTCCCCATCACAAGTGACACGCCCCCTACTGTTGATTGGCCTACTATCTCACCTCCCCATCATTAGTGACACACCCCCTACTGCTGATTGGCTTACTCTTTCCCCTTCCCCATCATGAGTGACACGCCCCCTACTGCTGATTGGCTCACTCTGTCCTCCCCCATCATGAGTGACACGCCCCCTACTGCTGATTGGCTCACTCTTTCTCCTCCCCCATCATGAGTGACACACCCCCTACTGCTGATTGGATCACTCTCTCTCCTCCCCCATCGCAAGTGACTAGCCCCCTACTGCTGATTGGCTCACTCTCTCTCCTCCCCCATCATGAGTGACACGCCCTCTACTGCTGATTGGCTCACTCTCTCTCCTCCCCCATCATGAGTGACACGCCCTCTACTGCTGATTGGCTCACTCTCTCTCCTCCCCCATCATGAGTGACACGCCCCCTACTGCTGATTGGTCCACTATCTCTCCTCCCCCATCATGAGTGACACGCCCCCTACTGCTGATTGGCCCACTATCTCTTCTCCCCATCATGAGTGACACGCCCCCTACTGCTGATTGGCCCACTATCTCTCCTCCCCCATCATGAGTGACACGCCCCCTACTGCTGATTGGTCCACTATCTCTCCTCCCCCATCATGAGTGACACGCCCCCTACTGCTGATTGGCCCACTATCTCTCCTCCCCATCATGAGTGACACGCCCCCTACTGCTGATTGGCTCACTCTCTCTCCTCCCCCATCATGAGTGACACGCCCTCTACTGCTGATTGGCCCACTATCTCTCCTCCCCATCATGAGTGGACACGCCCCCTACTGCTGATTGGCTCACTCTCTCTCCTCCCCCATCATGAGTGGACACGCCCCCTACTGCTGATTGGCTCACTCTTTCAACTCCCCCATCATGAGTGACACGCCCCCTACTGCTGATTGGCTCACTCTCTCTCCTCCCCCATCATGAGTGGACACATCCCCTACTGCTGATTGGCTCACTCTTTCACCTCCCCCATCATGAGTGGACACATCCCCTACTGCTGATTGGCTACAAGTTTGTTGTGGCACTCGGTCCGATCCGCTTTCTCCAGCATTTCTCATAAATGCACCTTTAAAGCCAGCAGGTTTGGGGGAAGTGCTGAGCTGATTTTCCCAGCTTTGTCTTCAGACTTTAAACACGTGGCAGCCTGACTGTGGAAACACACACTCTTATTGCTTCTGTCCTTCAGGAAGTCCAGGTGAGGCGCAGAGGGAGGTGGAAGGAGATGCCAGTTTGTCGGGTTACCCATGGTTCCACGGGACTCTGTCGCGGGTTCGGGCGGCCCAGCTGGTTCTGGCCGGAGGAGCGCGCAGCCACGGCCTGTTTGTGATCCGCCAGAGCGAGACGCGGCCTGGAGAATACGTCCTCACCTTCAACTTCCAGGGCAAAGCCAAGGTGAGCCCTCATGGGGTCACGACCCCTGACCCCTCACCTGACTTCCTGCAAGAACTGCTGTGCTGCTTTAGTCATTGATTTGGTAATGAATAGTTTGTGTGGTGCTGATATTGCGGACTGTGAGAGGCTGATGTGTGTCTGTGGTGTGTTTGGCAGCACCTGCGGCTGTCTGTGAATGACAGCGGTCAGTGCCACGTGCATCACCTGTGGTTCCAGACGGTGTCCGACATGCTGCGGCACTTCCACGCGCACCCCATCCCTCTGGAGTCCGGCGGCTCCACCGACATCACGCTGCGCTCATACGTGCAGCGCTCGCACACAGGTACCACAGAACCAGTCCAACTGGTCAATAGGTCTCAGGTCTCCGGTCAAAACCAGCCCACTGGAGGCCCGGTTCAAACATGTAAGGCGTAACTCCACTACTGACATTGACAGTGCGTAACATTCTCCAGTTTTGTTGTTGCTGTAGTATCTGAAGCATGTTCAGGCTCCGCCCTCTTCTGCAAAGGGGCGGGGAGTAGCAGCTCATTTGCATTTAAAGGAACACTCAACTTTTTTTGAAAATGGGCTCATTTTCCAAGTCCCTTAGAGGTAAACAGTTGAGTTTTACCGTTTATGAATCCATTCAGCCGATCTCTGTATCTGGCGGCAGCACCTTTTAAAATAGCTTGGCATACATCATTAAATCAGATTAGATCATTAGCATCGCGCTCAGAAATGACCAAAGACTTTATTTTTTCAAAGATAATATTTTTCCTATTTAAAACTGGACTCTTCTGTAGTTATCATGTACTAAAACCAACGAAAAATTAAAAGTTGCAATTTTTAGACCATTCCTGCAGAGATCACGGAGATTATGCAGCACCTGAAAGTAGTCCTCAGATAGGTAACTTCCAATGTGACTGGTACTAAGTTTGTGTAGTTGCAGATAATGCACTTTTACGGCTGTAAATCTGTGATTATTATGCAGGGATGGGAAAACAGTTCCTAGTCTGTTTAAGGCTTAAAAAAATCGCAACTTTTAATTTTTCATTGGACTTCGTACACAATGTCACTATAGAAGAGTCAAGTTTTAAATAGGAAAAATATTGAAAGTCTTTGGTCATTTTTTTTAGCACGATGCTAATGGTCTGATATGATTCAATGATGTATGCTAAGCTATGCTACAAGTGCTAATGTCAGATACAGAGATCGGCTGAAGGGATTCAAAAACGGTAAAGCTCAACTGTTTAACTCTAAGGGACTTGGGAAATGAGCCTATTTAGGAAGACTGTTTCTTCAAAGGGACACAATAAAAATAGCATGTTTTTGCTCACCCCTAAATAGGGCCAAAATTCACAAGCTTAAATGAATTATCTGTGGAGTATCTTGAGCTGAAACTTCACACACACATTCCGGACACTGTTAACACAGCTTGTGAAGGGGCATAATAGATCCCCTTCAACACCTAACACCTGAAACCCAAGACATCTGTAAAGACCAGAAAATCTCAGACACCTCACACCAGACCAGAACAAACCATCTAGAAACCACCCACCCAGCAAATCCCTTCAGATCCTGTTATGAATCCCCAGGGTTTGGGAATGGGCGTGTAAACCTGTGGAAAAGTGGGAGAGTAGAGGGTTGGAAGAGGGGAGACGACAACCAATAAAACACAGATGTACACGGTCATTATACAGACACATGAATGTTAAAATATGAGCACGGAGAGACACGGGAGACACTTTCCTGAAGGTCAGGTTTGAGCTGTGGTTTGACTTGTGTCCGTGTGTGTGTGTGTGTGTGCAGAGGCTCCTCTGGTCCCAGCTGGCCCTGCCGTGTGTCGGGCAGAAGCGGCCCAGTCGACCCCTCAGCTGTCCGGAGCTCCCTCAGATGCGGCTCTGTCCTCCAGCTCGTCCTCATCGCCGATGGCCCAGCCGGCCTTAGGCCTCCACAGCCGCAGCAGCAGTGCGGAGAGACTCCTGGAGCCCAACACCAGCGAAGACTACACCGACAGCGAAGGCTCGCGCAGGGCCAGAGCCGTGGAGAACCAGTACTCCTTCTACTGACGCCACACACACGCAGAGCCGAGCGGAAGAAGCACACTTCAGTGCTTCTGATCTGATCAAGACTACAGTACATAATGATGAGCAGAAGAGACGCTGTCAGGAACACTGATCAGGCTTAAACCCAAACCTTTGATCAGTAGTGTGTATTGGATCTTCACTTCATTGACCAACACACACACCACTGGAAGTGAAGAAGCGGCCGTCTGAGAGCTGGTGTGTGTGTGATCCATCACACTCATGTGGAGGCTCCTGTCGAGGGAGTGTTTGACCGTCTCTGACACACACACACACACATACACATCATCGTTCTGCAGGAGAAGAGCATCCATAACCTGGATTCTGCAGACGAACGAATGGTTTAAGATGGGATTATTCTGGAGCTGTGCGGCTCCCTTGTGTCTGTCACACTCTATGTTAATCATATTTTAATTATGTTCACACGTGTTCTTCTAATATCTGTCGTATAGGGCACTGTTAGATGTTCTTCTTCTGTTGATTTATACAGTAGAGTTGAGTGTGAAATGTGGCGTTTGTCATCACTCGTCTATGATCGTCCTGCACATCACTATACTTTAAGACAGGGGTCCCCAATCTCAGTCCTGGAGGGCCACTGTCCTGCTGAGTTTAGCTCCAACCCCAATCAAACACACCTGAACCCGCTAATCAAGGCCTATAAAGATTTCGGGAGGAAGTGAGGTCAGCTTCCTGTCCTGATGTGTGGAGCTGATTTTAATCCCGTCTGTGGACTTCTACCGCATTCTTCCCATCATCCATACAATGAATAAAATCACGACCTTCAGAATATTCCCGGTGACTGCACGTCTGCTTGAGTGTGTGTGTGTGTGTTCCCCCGAGGCGTTGCGCTCATGAATCTGTGTGTGTGGTGTGTGTGTGTGTGTGCTGTCTGGATGCCTCATCCTCTGTTGTGGATGACAGAAGCACAGTGGCATGTCCTTCAGCTGGACCAGGATCAGTCATATACTTTCCACGCCGCAGTCATGCTCCACATGCAAGCATTTGCTAAATATAGGTTTGAGAACATTTGGCATAAACTACACATATCACTGCAGCTGTAGAGGTCATAGTGCATTCTGTCCATGCGATAACTGATAATAATGGAAAAACTGGCCAATAACTGATTCATTGGCAGATTTTAACATCATAAATGAAAGCCAAACCAAAGAATACTCTTAACATGTCATGTAAATAACTGCAAAACATCACAGGGACTTCATTAAACTATGTAGTCATTGTTTTATCTCTCAGTGTTTAAAATCCTCCACAATTTGGAGGATGGATGGATGGGCAGATGGATGGGTGGATGATAGATGGATGGATGGGAGATGAATGGGTGGATGGATGGATGGATGGATGGATGGATGAGTGATCGATGGACAGATGGATGGATAAGTGATGGATGAGTGATAGATGGTTGGGTGGATGGATGAGTGGATGGATGGATGAGTGGATGGATGGTTGGGTGGATGGTTGGGTGGATGGATGGATGAGTGGATGGATGGTTGGGTGGATGGATGAGTGGATGGATGGTTGGGTGGATGGATGGATGGATGGATGGATGGATGGATGGATGGATGGATGGATGGATGAGTGGATGGGGGGGTCACTGGAGGTCACTGTGCTTCTCATCCACAGCTCCATCTGTCTCTGTCTGCTGAAGCTTTAGGGCTGAAGAACTGAACCCCAATCACAGAGGACCGCTGAGTGTCCTTTAAACTCTGCATCTGAGGAGAATTTATGATGGACATCCTGTCACACTGATGCAAAATAACACACTTCTGTCTGTGTGTGTGTGTGTGAGAGAGTGTGAGAGAGAGAGCACAGTATACAGATCACTGGAATCAACACACCCGCTGACCACGGGCGGACCGTGCACTACTGATGTCATTATCTGAGTGTGTGTGTGTATTTCCTTCCACACACACACAGGCTGATACTCGTGCCAATCCTCATCCTCCTCATCCTCAGTGATGGCTGTGCTGTAGTGTGTTCTTGAGTCACTGTCTTTTGCTGAGTTATGATTTCATATCTCGTCTTCTGCTGGGTTATGATTCATATCTCGTCTTCTGCTGGGTTATGATTTCATATCTCGTCTTCTGCTGGGTTATGATTTCATATCTCGTCTTCTGCTGGGTTATGATTTCATATCTCGTCTTCTGCTGGGTTATGATTCATATCTCGTCTTCTGCTGGGTTATGATTCATATCTCGTCTTCTGCTGGGTTATGATTCATATCTCGTCTTTTGCTGAGTTATGATTCCATATCTCGTCTTTTGCTGAGTTATGATTTCATATCTCGTCTTCTGCTGGGTTATGATTTCATATCGTCTTCTGCTGGGTTATGATTCATATCTCGTCTTCTGCTGGGTTATGATTTCATATCGTCTTTTGCTGAGTTATGATTTCATATCTCGTCTTCTGCTGAGTTATGATTTCATATCTCGTCTTTTGCTGAGTTATGATTTCATATCTCGTCTTCTGCTGGGTTATGATTTCATATCGTCTTCTGCTGGGTTATGATTCATATCTCGTCTTCTGCTGGGTTATGATTCATATCTCGTCTTCTGCTGAGTTATGATTCCATATCTCGTCTTCTGCTGGGTTATGATTCATATCTCGTCTTTTGCTGAGTTATGATTTCATATCTCGTCTTCTGCTGGGTTATGATTTCATATCCTCTTCTGCTGGGTTATGATTCATATCTCGTCTTCTGCTGAGTTATGATTTCATATCCTCTTTTGCTGGGTTATGATTTCATATCTCGTCTTCTGCTGGGTTATGATTCATATCTCGTCTTTTGCTGAGTTATGATTTCATATCTCGTCTTCTGCTGGGTTATGATTTCATATCGTCTTCTGCTGGGTTATGATTTCATCTCTCGTCTTCTGCTGGGTTATGATTTCATATCTCGTCTTTTGCTGAGTTATGATTTCATATCTCGTCTTTTGCTGAGTTATGATTTCATATCCTCTTCTGCTGGGTTATGATTTCATATCTCGTCTTCTGCTGGGTTATGATTCATATCTCGTCTTCTGCTGAGTTATGATTTCATATCGTCTTCTGGTGAGTTATGATTCCATATCTCGTCTTTTGCTGAATTATGATTTCATATCGTCTTCTGCTGGGTTATGATTCCATATCTCGTCTTCTGCTGGGTTATGATTCCATATCTCGTCTTCTGCTGGGTTATGATTCCATATCTCGTCTTTTGCTGAGTTATGATTTCATATCGTCTTCTGCTGGGTTATGATTTCATATCTCGTCTTTTGCTGGGTTATGATTTCATATCTCCTCTTCTGCTGGGTTATGATTCCATATCTCGTCTTTTGCTGGGTTATGATTTCATATCTCGTCTTCTGCTGAGTTATGATTTCATATCGTCTTCTGGTGAGTTATGATTCCATATCTCGTCTTTTGCTGAATTATGATTTCATATCGTCTTCTGCTGGGTTATGATTTCATCTCTCGTCTTCTGCTGGGTTATGATTCCATATCTCGTCTTCTGCTGGGTTATGATTCCATATCTCGTCTTTTGCTGAGTTATGATTTCATATCGTCTTCTGCTGGGTTATGATTTCATATCTCGTCTTTTGCTGGGTTATGATTTCATATCTCCTCTTCTGCTGGGTTATGATTCCATATCTCGTCTTTTGCTGGGTTATGATTTCATATCTCGTCTTCTGCTGGGTTATGATTCCATATCTCGTCTTTTGCTGAGTTATGATTTCATATCGTCTTCTGCTGGGTTATGATTTCATATCTCATCTTCTGCTAGTAGTGGAATGAGTTTTGATCATTCTGAGCTTTTGTATGAAGTGTTGACCTTCACATTAAACTTTATATTTCTGTGAATAAAGTGACTAAAAAAATAAAGCTTGTGTCTAGACTGGTGTCTACGATTCGCCGGCATTGGGACCACCAGAACACGATCCGCCGGCATTGGGACCACCGGAATATCATCCGCCAGCATAGGGACCACCGGAACACGATCCACCGGAACTGGGACCACCGGAA
Source organism: Pseudorasbora parva (assembly GCF_024679245.1). Taxonomy (NCBI): domain Eukaryota; kingdom Metazoa; phylum Chordata; class Actinopteri; order Cypriniformes; family Gobionidae; genus Pseudorasbora; species Pseudorasbora parva. The sequence continues at coordinate 406,071 of NC_090179.1, forward strand.
AACGATCCGCTGGCATCGGGACCACTGGAACACGATCCACCAGTACTGGGACCACCGGCATACGATCCACCGGCACAGGCACCTCCGGAACAGGGACGAAGAGAGCCTTCCTTCTCCTCCTCCTCCGTTTAGAGACTACCGGGACCTGGTCCAGCTGAACTAATTCCACCGGAACAGAGTCCACAGGAACAGTCCTCCTCTCCCTGGCCTCTTGTTCCTGCAGGCAAGCGAGGCCCTCCACCATTAACTCAAAGGAGACGTTCTCGTACGCGCTCCTAAGCACCCAGTCCATGGGCTCGTCAAGCGCATAAAAGTCCTTTAAAGGTCCTTCATTCAATTTCAGTCCCTCAGCCACTCTCAGGAACTCCCCCGCAAACTTTCTTAAATCCACCCCTTGTTGGCGGAGGGACGCTAGAGACTGGAATCTTAGAATGCGCTTGTAATAAGGACACGAGACTGGTGGGTGACGTGCATTCTTGCATGCTGAGTCTTTGACATGGTCGGATCATTCTGTCACGTTATAACTAAAGAAAACTGAGGTGAAGACTCATGTGCGCAAGAATTATAATTTATTATGACAAAATAAAACAGACACAAAACAAAACCCACAAGGGGGAAAACCATAAACTAGAAAATATATAAACTGAAGACATACCAACACAGGGAACCGGGAGACGTAGACAAGACATACAACGATCCGACCAAGACTGACAAACACAAGAAGCTTTCAAAGGGAAGAAATCAAAAGGGAATCAGGAAACACAGGTGGGGCCAATAACTAATCAGATAACAAGGGGGAGGGATCTGAAAATGACACGAGCACATCCTCAACAACAAAACACACATGTGCACACAAGACAGGACAGGCATGTGACACAAGTCAGTTAGAAATACCAAGAGTTCACTCAAAGCAAGGAGAGTCTGCTTTTAGCTATTATGCCACAGTTGGAACCAGCTTCCTGAACAGATCAGATGTGCTCCAACAGTAGCCACAGAGAGTTCAGAGGTGCAGGAACAAAAGCCAGAGTAAGACATGTGCGCTTCTTACTGTGTGTTTCAATCTAAACGTGATCTTCTTCGTTCCGATTAAAGTTCATAAACAGAGCATCCCTCGTCTGTCATTCTTCACATTACAATATCTACCTAATGCAGAAGAAGCCGCCTCGTTTTCTGAGTTGTGTAGATGTCCACTGTCTTCTCTTCTGATAGATTCAAATCATTCTCTATGTGCAGTAGGGAAAGATCCGAGAATATGTCCTGAGCCATTGCAGATCGGAGCCAGTTTCTTATTCTTCTCATAACTGAGAAACTTCTTTCTGACGTAGCAGCATAAACACACAAATGTTCTCAAATGTTCTTGACAGCATAAACACACCTATATTTGCAAGCCCATCATGTTGGAGGCGTTACCCCTTCTAAGGCCGTTCTGACCTTCGATTTGATCTCCCATGTGAGTGTGGAGACAATGAGTTTCTCAGGAAAAATGCACTCGGGGGTAAACGGGCGTTCAGATCGGTCAAAAATGCGAGATAAAGCATGGGTTTGATGTTCTTAGAACCCGGGCGGTACAAGAATGAAAAGTCAAAACGTCCAGACAAAAGAGCCCACCAAACCTGCCTAGAGTTTAAGTCTTTTAGCGGATCTGATATACTCCAAATTCTTGTGAATTCCGTCCAGACAATAAAAGGTATTCTAATATTCACAGCTTGGTAAAGCCCATTGAGTCAATTTTTGCAAAGACATAAGTGTTGTCACCTTGTCATATGAGCTTCACCTGTGACTAATAATGGATCAATTAGGTCTCAAGTGTGTATAAAAAGAACCCCAGTACACTACACCTTCACATCAACTGCAACTAGACCTCTGCAAACATGCCTAAGATTCACCCTGAGACTAAAGTTTTGATTATCAAGAGGCTGAAGACCAGATCCACTGCTGATGTGGCAGACACCTTCAATGTGTCTCAGCGTCAAGTACAGAGGATAAAAAAAAGATTTAAAGAGACTAGAGACGTTTTTGACAAGCCCAGGTCAGGCAGACCCCACAAGACAACTGCTCAAGAGGACCGTTTGTTGGCTTGAAAATCCAAGGCCAGCCCATTTTCCACTGCAGCAGAGCTCCACGAGACCTGGTCACCTGAAGTCCCTGTGTCAACCAGAACAGTTTGTCGGATTCTGTCTCGAAATGGCCTCCATGGTCGAATCGGTGCCCAGTAGCCAGCACTAAACAAAAGACAATTGAAAAACGGTGTGGCATTTGCCAAGGCCCACAGCCTGCTAAAAGGATGGACGCTGGAAAAGTGGCAGAAGGTGGATTTTTCAGATGAATCTTCTGTTGAATTACACCACAGTCGCCGCAAATATTGCAGGAGACCTACTGGAGCCAGAATGAATTGGGACGCAGCAACAGACTGCAGGTGAGATGAGGTGCAGCTGGTGAATGATTGCAGTGATCAGTGACCACGCCTCCAACACAACTAAACACACATATACAAAATCAGTGTCAGTGAATCCATGAACTGTCCGAGACAGCAATTTTATAATATTCACGGATTTATACGGGTACTGTCTGTTTTTTTCTGTCTGTTTGTAGCTCTCCCACATCTGCATGCTATTTAAATGTACCTGTGACGAACCGTGTTTTGTCAGCTTCTCCGACAGTTTTTTCCAGTCCAGCCCCCCAGACTCCGCCTATGGTAGCCACGTTTAAATCCAGACTCAAACACATCTGTTTATCTGAGCATTTACTGAATGAGCTCTGAGCCACTGTACGGCCCACCGAGTGCAACTCATCTACGCAGCATCGCTTTATTCTTTTATAACTGTCCTGGTTTACATTTGTTCTTATCTTTGGTTACAGTTATTTTATCTATATATCATTTTATTTTTTAAATTCTCTTTACAAATGTATATTTTTATTCTTCTGCATCTGTTGATTATTATTTTTGGTTAGGGCTGTCTGACTGGAAGAGATTGGAAAAAGAGAGCTTTACTTCTTTCTGCTTGTTAATGTTGTAAAGATGTGGACTCAGTAAAGGGGAGGCTCTACATATCAAAGGTCACGTCCCCTACAGGGCAAAGGTCACGACCCCTACAGGAGCCCGTCTTGTAAGTAAGGTCCAGGAGACACTGCTCACCTGCTCCATCTCTTACATCTCAGATAGGGGTACCCGAATTTAGAATCAGACTGATAGTGTTCTATTTCTCGCCATTTTATTTTTAAATTTCTCTTTACAACCGTTTTGATTTTCCTTGTTTTAATTTTAATTCTTACACATAGTATTCTTATTTCTTATGCATGTTACCACTATTTAATTAATTTTTATGTAAAGCACTTTGAATTGCCATTGTGTATGAAAGGTGCTATATAAATAAACCTGCCTTGCCATAAGGCTTCACTGAGGCAGTGGGCGGGGCTTTAGCATATCATTAAAGGCTTCTCTGAGGCAGTGGGCGGGGCTTTAGCATATAATTAAAGGCTTCTCTGAGGCAGTGGGCGGGCTTTAGCATATCATTAAAGGCTTCTCTGAGGCAGTGGGCGGGCTTTAGCATATCATTAAAGGCTTCACTGAGGCAGTGGGCGGGGCTTTAGCATATCATTAAAGGCTTCTCTGAGGCAGTAGGTGGGGCTTTAGCATATCATTAAAGGCTTCTCTGAGGCAGTGGGCGGGGCTTTCGCATATCATTAAAGGCTTCTCTGAGGCAGTGGGCGGGGCTGTAGCATATCATTAAAGGCTTCTCTGAGGCAGTGGGCGGGGCTTTAGCATATCATTAAAGGCTTCTCTGAGGCAGTGGGCGGGCTTTAGCATATCATTAAAGGCTTCTCTGAGGCAGTAGGCGGGGCTTTCGCATATCATTAAAGGCTTCTCTGAGGCAGTGGGTGGGGCTTTAGCATATCATTAAAGGCTTCTCTGAGGCAGTGGGCGGGGCTTCAGCATATCATTAAAGGCTTCTCTGATGCAGTGGGCGGGCTTTAGCATATCATTAAAGGCTTCTCTGAGGCAGTGGGCGGGGCTTTCGCATATCATTAAAGGCTTCTCTGAGGCAGTGGGCGGGGCTTTCGCATATCATTAAAGGCTTCTCTGAGGCAGTGGGCGGGGCTTTAGCATATCATTAAAGGCTTCTCTGATGCAGTGGGCGGGGCTTTCCCATATCATTAAAGGCTTCTCTGAGGCAGTGGGCAGGGCTTTAGCATATCATTAAAGGCTTCTCTGAGGCAGTGGGCGGGGCTGTAGCATATCATTAAAGGCTTCACTGAGGCAGTGGGCAGGGCTTTAGCATATCATTAAAGGCTTCTCTGAGGCAGTGGGCGGGGCTTTAGCATATCATTAAAGGCTTCTCTGAGGCAGTGGGCAGGGCTTTAGCATATCATTAAAGGCTTCACTGAGGCAGTGGGCAGGGCTTTAGCATATCATTAAAGGCTTCTATGAGGCAGTGGGTGGGGCTTTAGCATATCATTAAAGGCTTCTCTGAGGCAGAGGGCGGGGCTTTAGCATATCATTAAAGGCTTCTCTGAGGCAGTAGGTGGGGCTTTAGCATATCATTAAAGGCTTCTCTGAGGCAGTGGGCGGGGCTTTCGCATATCATTAAAGGCTTCTCTGGGGCAGTGGGCAGGCTTTAGCATATCATTAAAGGCTTCTCTGAGGCAGTGGGCGGGCTTTAGCATATAATTAAAGGCTTCTCTGAGGAAGTGGGCGGGGCTTTAGCATATCATTAAAGGCTTCTCTGAGGCAGTGGGCGGGCTTTAGCATATCATTAAAGACTTCTCTGAGGCAGTGGGCGGGCTTTAGCATATTATTAAAGGCTTCTATGAGGCAGTGGGTGGGGCTTTAGCTTCTTTTCATTAAATTACTCTGGGACCATTTCCGCCTGGATTTGGCCACAGTGGTCTCTAAATACAGCTGTTTGGTGTCATTTTACGGGAAACCCTTTGACGTTACAGAAAGCACTGCTAAAGGTGATAAACATGTCAGTATATGTTAAGTGTGTCTCAGGCCTGTGAGCTCTAGCACCCTGCAGACAGTTTGGGCTGCTTCCACTAGATGGCAGCAAGCACTGGAGTAAATAACTGTCTGGATCATGTTTGCAAGATTTATTCAGATGGATCTAAAGTCTCCCCATATACAGTGAAATAAATGTAATATCCCAGCATCACACAATTATTCAAACATGAATTTATAACCAATTAATAAATCAAAAAGCATCTTTTCAGAGGGTTTCCTGTAAAACGACACCAAACGTGTGTATTTAGAGACCACTGCTAAGAGCTAAGGAGGTTAAACATTTGCTGATGCTGGTATTGAAGATTACACATAAGAGACTTTATTACTGCAATGGCAAACGTTTGTTAACAAAAACCCCAATATAGTGACACGGGACTCAAACTGCAGTCCATCCATCATTACAGCAGTTTTTCACGATCACAGCGACAGGACGTGAGAGATTATTCATGTGCAAAACAGAAGAGCTCCAACCTTTGATGTCAGAAGGTGAGATGCTGAGACTGGGCCTGTAGTGTGATGTTTATGGAGCAGTGTGCGTTTTAACGGGACAATCCCACACAATGCGGCTCAGCTCTCCTGTTGGGATTACATGAGCTGGGTCAACACCCGTCAGGGGGAGGGGACTGATCCCCAGACTCCGCCCACAGCTGTGACATCACACCCACCTCTTCAGGAACAAGAACAAACGTGGGCGGGGCTTGATTGTGTCTGTGGGCAATTGATTGGATGGTGTTGGTTTGCCATTGGTGGATCTCATGTGAGTGACAGGTGGCCCCGTCCTCTTCATCCAGGTTTAAGTTATTTTGTATTATTAAAGCTGCAGTAGCTAACTTTTGTAAAAATGTTTTTTTTTACACATTTGTTAACCCTGTCATTATGTCCTGACAGTAGAATATGAGAGATAATCTGTGAAAAAAATCAAGCTGGAGGGGGAGGAGCTGTGATGGGGGAGGAGCTGTGGAGGCTAATGCTGCATTCACACCAGACGCGAATGATGCAAATAAATCGTGCTATACGTGCAGTTGAACATGTGAACATACTGAATCAATTCGCTTCATTCGTGTGTGACATTCACTACTCTGGTCTCGGGGTTTCCCATTCGTCACTTCACCATGTGATATCAGCAAGCAGGCTCCTGATTGGTCAACGCGGCGCGAATATCCGCAAAAGTTCAGATTTTTCAACTTGTGCATCGCATCTATTTGCGTCTCTGCATTGACTTTACCTGTAAATCACTCGCACGAATCGCGTCCGGTGTGAACGCAGCATTAGACAACGTTCTCTAAAATCTCCCTACTGCAGCTTTGACACAGTAATGATAAACAACTTCGAATAAACACACAAGAATGGTGTAGTTTTGGATTCATAGTGACTTTAACTTGTCAAGTGCTTCCAGTCCGCTAAACTGATGTTCATTTATCACCATCA
>NC_090179.1:422500-425000 GCF_024679245.1 Pseudorasbora parva
GGTCCAATAGATCTGCCAATTCATTAATATAAATGTTAAATAGAGTTGGGCTGAGGCAGCAGCCCTGTCTGACCCCTCGCTGTTGGGAAAAATATTCTGTTCTTTGATGACCAATTTTTACTGCACATTTATTTTCGTTAAAATAAATCACTCACTCTCACACTCACACACTCACTCACTCACTCACACACTCTCACACTCACACACTAACTCACACACTCACACACACACACACACACTCTCACTCACACACTCACACACTCACACACACACACCACACTCACACTCACTCACTCACTCTCACACTCTCTCACTCACACACTCACTCACACATTCACACACTCACTCACACACTCTCTCACTCACACACTCACTCACTCACTCACTCTCACACTCTCTCACTCACACACTCACTCACACATTCACACACTCTCACACTCACACACTAACTCACACACACACACACACACACTCTCACTCACACACTCACACACTCACACACACACACCACACTCACACTCACTCACTCACTCTCACACTCTCTCACTCACACACTCACTCACACATTCACACACTCACTCACACACTCTCTCACTCACACACTCACTCACACACTCACTCACTCACTCACTCTCACACTCTCTCACTCACACACTCACTCACACATTCACACACTCACTCACACATTCACACACTCACTCACACCCTCTCTCACTCACACACTCACTCACACACTCACTCACTCACTCACTCACTCTCACACTCTCTCACTCACACACTCACTCACACATTCACTCACTCACACACTCTCTCACTCACACACTCACTCACACACTCACTCACTCACTCACTCACTCACTCTCACACTCTCTCACTCACTCACACACTCACTCACTCACACACTCACTCACTCACTCACTCTCACACTCTCTCACTCACACACTCACTCACACACTCTCTCACTCACACACTCACTCACTCACACTCTCTCACTCACACACTCACTCACACACTCACACACTCACTCACTAACTTACTCACTCACACACACACTCACACACCACACTCACACTCACTCACTCACACACTCACTCACTCACACACTCACTCACACACTCACTCACTCACTCACTCACTCACTCACTCACTCACTCACTCACTCACTCTCACACTCACTCACTCACTCACTCACTCTCACACTCACTCACTCTCACACTCACTCACTCACTCACTCTCTCACACTCACTCACTCACTGACTCACACTCACTCACTCACTCACTCAATCACTCACTCACTCACTCTCACACTCACTCACTCAATCACTCACTTACACACTCACTCACTCTCACACTCACTCACTCAATCACTCACTTACACACTCACTCACTCACTCACTCACTCACTCACTCACATACACACACACTCACTCCCACACTCACTCTCACACACACACATCGTATTGATAAGTTGCGGCTGTGAGTGTTGGACGGAGTGTGTGTGTGTGTGTGCAGACGTGGCCCTGCGGCGGGACGTGGAGGGGGATCTGCTGCTGGCGGACATGGGCCAGGGGCTGCCCTTCAGAGCGGGCATGTTCGACGGCTGTGTCAGGTAAGAGCTTGTTTGTGTGTGTGTGTGTGTGTGTGTGTGTGTGTGTGTGTGTGAGAGAGAGAGAGAGAGAGAGAGAGAGAGAAGGCAGCTGTTTGCGGTCACATGTCAAGCGTGTGGTGTTGTATCAGTATTTCAGCGCTGCAATGGCTGTGTAACGCAGATAAGAAGACACACAGCCCTCCGAAGAGACTGCACCGCTTCTTCAGCACACTCTACTCGGCTCTGGTGAGTTACAGAGAGGACTGCTGATGATGATGATGAGGATGATGATGATGATAATGGTGGTGATGATGATGATGATGAGAGGTGATGTGGATGATGATGATGATGTGGATGATGATGATGAGAGGTGATGTGGATGATGATGATGATGATGATGATGAGAGGTGATGTGGATGATGATGATGAGAGGCGATGTGGATGATGATGATGATGATGATAAGGATGATGATGTGGATGATGATGATGATGATGATGATAATGGTGATGATGATGGTGATGTGGATGAGGATGAGGATGGTGATGATGATGATGACGATATTGATGATGAGGATGATGGTGATGATGATGTGGATGATGACGATATTGATGATGATGATGGTGATGAGAGGTGATGTGGATGATGACGATATTGATGATGATGATGGTGATGATGATAATGATGGTGGTGATGATGATGATGATGATGATGATGATGATGGTGGTGGTGATGATGAAGATGATGATTATAATGGTGGTGGTCATGATGGTGGTGATGATAATGGTAATGATGATAATGGTGGTGATGATGATGGTAATGGTGATGATGATGATGATGGTGATGATGATAATGGTGGTGATGATGATGGTAATGGTGATGGTGATGATGATGGTGGTGATGATGATGGTAAT